>NC_056736.1:317160909-317185909 GCF_019279795.1 Protopterus annectens
GAAGATATTCGAGATTTTCCCCCTTATTTGGATTCTGATGCAGAGGATTCCACTCCTTCTGCTTCTCCTCCAGAGGATTTTTCATTTTCAGAAACTCTGCATTCCATGAGGGAGCATTTTAAGTGGGAAGGACAGGATTTCTCTGACTCACGGAAGAGGCTTAGGGAATTCTTGTTTTTACCACAGCATAGACCCTTGGCTATACCTCCTGTTTTGGATGTTGTTCAAGATGTTTTCTCGGAGGCTTCCCTTAATCCAGATTCTTTGCCTCCTCGCCAGTTAAACCGGACAGGTATTACAGGGTGCCTGAGGCTCATAAATATCTGTATAAGAGTCCTAGGGCGGACCCAGAAACTATTAGTCAGGGGCCTAAGGGTGTTAGAGCCTCTGTTGTAAAGAATCCGGTTCCTTTAGATAAGGAAGCTAGAGCTTTGGATAGATGGGGTAGAAGGTGTATACCTCTTCTACTTTAGCAATGAGGGCTTTAAATTGCCAGTTTCATATGTTGAAGTATCAGAATTTCCTCCTTTCTCAGCTAAAATCTAAAGTGGATGCTTTGGCAGAGGGCATAGAGTGTAAAGAATTGCAGGATTTAGTACATGTCTCTGAACAGGTGGGTAAGCATTCTTTGCAGTGTGGTTTTGATGCTGTACAGGCCTCTTCTAGGGTGGCTGCCACTGGTTCAGTTCTTCGTAGGCACGCCTGGCTTAAGGATCAAAATTTGTCCGAGCATGTTAAAACTAAATTCTGGATGCCCCTTTACAGTCTGAAGTTTTGTTTGGTCCCCTGTGGAGTCGGTTTTGAAGAAAATGGAAGACAAGGCTAAGTCTATGCAGACTGTTAAAGATTTTTGCAGGTGCAACCTCCAAAGTTTAGTAGAAATTGGCCTACTAAGGGTGGACCTACCCTTCTTCTGATTCTCAGTCTAGGGGTAGATCTAGACGTGGCAGGGGCAGAGCTCACAGTACATTCAGGCCTAGAACTTGGAGTTCGCCTGCACAATCTGCAGGTGAGGGCAGGGGCCAGTCCTTTCGTAAACAGGCCCAATGACCTGCATTTTCAGCTGCCAGATTCTTCTCGCCTGGCAGCTCCTTTGGGAGGAAAGTTAGCACTCTTCAAGCAAAACTGGCTTTTGGTCACCCAGGACAAATGGGTATTGGACATTATAAATCGAGGCTACAAGTTCTATTTCCATACATTGCCTCCTTTCAAAGGCATGCCAGACGTTCCTCCTCGGCAAAGGATAGAGGCTCACAAGCAAATTTCTTTACTTCTTCAAATAGGAGCTATACAGCCAGTTCTCGCCTGTTTCTAGTACCAAAGAAAGGGAACACGTGGAGACCAATTTTGAATTTATCTATCCTCAACACTTATCTGGACATTCAAAAGTTCAAAATGCTGACGTTACAACAGCTTTTACCTCTGTTGGGAAAAGATCACTGGATGGTAACTCTGGATCTCAAAGAGGCTTATCTTCATGTTCCTATCAGGCCCAGTTGCAGGAGGTACCTGCGTTTTCGGGCTGGAAATTTACATTATCAGTTCTCTGCATTGCCCTTTGGCTTATCTACTGCGCCCAGGGTGTTCACAAAGGTTCTGGCTCCAGTGATAGCCTTTTTCAGGTTAAGAGGAATACAGATTTATCCTTATTTGGGCGATTGCCGGATTATTGCACAACACAAAGGCGAACTTCTTCATCATCTACAGTATGTGATGGTAGTGTTAAGATGCCTAGGGTATTCTGTGAACGAAACAAAGTCCAGTCTAGTACCCTCTCAGGACATTTGCTTTCTGGGTGTGAGACTGAATACAGCTTCCCAGATGGCCTTTTTGACCCCGGACAAACAAAGAAGCCTTTCTCTTTATTTCCATCAAATGTCTCTACAGTCCAGACTGACTGCAAGGACAGTCCTTCAAGCCTTGGGGTTCATGGCATCTTGTATTCTGGTGCTTCCCAATGCCAAACTGCATATGAGGAAGCTTCAATGGTATCTCAAAAATGTATGGACACAACACTGCCAAGATCTAGACACTGTCATTCAGATAATACCTTGCATTCAGAAAGAATTTTTGTGGTGGGCTCAGGAATGTCACCTAAACAAGGGACTCTCTATGACCCTACCAGAGGCGAGTCAGATTCTAACGACAGATGCCTCGGACAAGGCTTGGGGAGCACACCTCAATGGAAAATGGGTGCAAGACACGTCGCCTGTCAGACTTCAACATTTGCATATCAACTTGAAGGAGATGTTAGCAGTCCAATTTGCATTGATGGCTTTCAAGGATTTACTTCACCCAGGACAGGTGTTGATTCAAACAGACAACACTACTGTCATGTGGTACATCAACAAGCAAGGGGGAACCCATTCGTACCCTCTTTGCAGGCAAGCGATGATTTTGTGGGAGACTGCTCTCAGTTTACACCTCAATCTTCAGGCAAGGTTTCTACCAGGAGCACAGAACTCCTTAGCAGATGTGTTGAGCAGAAAAATTGTGGATCCTCACGAGTGGAAACTGGATCCTCATGTGTTTCAAAAGTTGACAGTGTTATGGGGACTCCAGACATAGATCTGTTCGCTTCTCCACTAAATTACCAGTTGCCAAAGTTTTGCACAAAATGTTTCATCCCACAGCTTGGAAGGTGGATGCTCTATCATTCAGTTGGAGCAATCTTCATGTCTATGCCTTTCCACCTCTGCCTCTCATTCCCAAGGTACTCCTGGCCAGAATAGACAAGCCATCCATGATTCTGATAGCGCCGGATTGGCCTCGACAGCACTGGTACCCACTACTGAGGAGTTTAGTATGGGAGCCTCCATGGCCTCTGCCTTTGATTCCGCATCTTTTGTCTCAGGAGGGCAATCACTTCCTCAATGTCAAGATTCAGTCTCTGCATCTCACAGCCTGGCATATTCTGTTTTAGACCCTGGAGGGTCTCAGCTTCCACAACATGTTTTGAATGTTATTTTGGAGGCCAGAAGGCCTAGTACAAGGAAAGTTTACGCTGATAAATGGAGGAGATTTTTTCTTTGGAGCAAAGCAAAGGACTTTGATGTTTCCAAGCCTGATTTAAGTGTTTCTCTTCAATATCTTACTGAGTTATTGGACAAGGGCTTGTCTTTCTCCTCGATAATGGTTCATGCTGCAGCCATTTCTACTCACTATGACTGTGACCCTCCTTTATCTTCCCAGCCTTTGTTTAAGCAATTTCTTAGAGGGGCAAAGAACATAAGACCCCCACGTAGAGCTCCTACTCCTGCTTGGGATCTCAATTTTGTGTTGGAAAAGCTTACTCTACAACCTTTTGAGCCTGCAGCTACTGCCGAGTTAAAGTATTTATCATGGAAGACTGCTTTTTTGTTGGCCATTACCTCTGCAAGAAGGGTTTCTGAATTACAGGCCCTTATGGCAGTGGAACCTTTCCTGATTTTTCATAAGGATAGGGTATCTTTGCGTACTAATCCTTCCTTTATGCCTAAAGTGGTTTCTAGTGTGGCCTTGAACCAAACTATTCATTTGCCTACTTTTTATGCCAACCCCCAAAATAAAGGGAGAAGATTTTGCATACTTTGGATATTCACAGGCAGTTACGTTATTATTTGAGCAGAACCAAGGGTTCAGGCAGTCTCAGCAGTTGTTTGTTTCTTTTGCTTTGGGTTCTCAGGGAAACCTGTTTCAAAACAAACTATTTCTAAATGGATTGGGTTTTGTATTTCTTTCTGTTATTCCCATCATGGTAAGGAGGTTCGGCTGGAATCAGGCCTCATTCCACTAGAGCTACTGCCACTTCTACTGCCTTTCTAAGGGGTAGCTACAAAGATATTTTGGAAGCAGCCACTTGGAGTTCAGTACATACTTTTTCCAAGCATTACCACCTTCCTCTTTATTCTAAGTCTAGGGCTGGATTTGCCACTGCAATATTACAGGGCATTTTAGCAGCCCCTAATGCTTTATGATTTTGCCATCCTCCCTTTACCTCTGCTTTGGGATTCTACCCATATGTAAGGACTGCAGCAATGTGAGATGAAGAACATAGTACAGTTTTGTACCTACCATAAATGTAGATGTTCGAAGATCCACATTGCTGCAGTCAAGTTACCCTCCTCCTTCCCTCTGTAGTTTGGCATGTTTATATGGTTTGGGTGATAGTTGTTGTTGGGCATGTTTTTGGGAGGTATCCTGTTTTTGGGCTGTGGCCTTTCTTGTTAGGGCCTTCTGACATCTGGGGCAAGAAAAGACTGAGGATATGACGTCGGTCATTCGCTTTTATACCCTGACGCTCTGATGTCAGATCTGAGCGCCCATGACCGACGTCAGCCTAATACTTTGGTATTCGGGCCGACCGAGGGCAGCGGACTACCCATATGTAAGGACTGCAGCAATGTGGATCTTCGAACATCTACATTTATGGTAGGTACAAAACTGTACTTTTTTAGTACTTTATAAATAAGCACCTATCCAGACATGTCTAAGTGTCAGCTTCCGGTGTTTTCTCCTGTCTACCTGATGAATATGGACATCTTGGGGCAGTACAGCAATTGCCTCATGTACACAGACAACCCTCTCCTCCTACCACCCACATGTACACAGACAACCCTCTCCTCCTACCACCCAACACTACAACCTGTGAGAGATGCACTTATATAGCCAAACTGGAAGCAAAGCTCTCTTCACCCAAGACTGGGCTAGACAGTCAAGAGGAGAAGGTAAAAACTTGCACCACACCAGACTCATCACATAGTCCCTCAAAACCTACACCACCAAAACACACACATAGAAACACAAAACACACACACCTACATTCGCGGAGGCTCTCAATAAAAACCTGCCCAAGCATCAGGGACCTCCTAAGCAGAAACGCAAGCAAACTCCACCCCCCATCAGAACCCAAATGACACATAGCCCACAAACTCAGTGTGCCACTAAACCACAGCCCATAAGGCATAACAACGTACCCAACACTCTAGTCATAGGTGACTCTATAGTCAGGCACACTGATGTTCCACTCAGCAGGCTAAACAAGTAGAAAGTTACTGTCAGCTGCCTGTCAGGTGCCAGGATCCGCCACATAATGCACTCACTCAGGTCACTCCACAAGTACAAATATGACACTGTCATTGTCCATGTTGGTGTGAATGACCTGAGACATACCTCCCCGGACTACATGAAAAAAAACATGGAGGAGCTCTCCGATCTTGTAGCCCAGGCAGGTATGACCCTAGCCCTGAGTAGCATCCTGCCATCACCCTGAATGATACCACAGTACAAGGACAAAATGATTGACTACAACAATTGTCTAAGCTTCTGGTGTCATTCAAAGGGGATCCAGTATTTGTCTGCCTGGGACGACATGATCGACAGACCATAATGCTTTGCCAGAGATGGCCTGCAGTTGTTGCCCTTGGGATTCCGGATACTGGCTAAGGCTCTTGCCACCCCTATAGTGCCTTTTTTAGGCAAGGTTCAAATGACAAATTCACCACTGTAACAGGTACAAGCAAGCAAAATCTGAGGATAATGCTACTCAGTTCCCGAAGTCTAAACATCAAAATGCACTCACTTGAGGCACTCCTTAAAATGGAGAACATCGACATCTGTGCAATGACAGAGACCTGGTTCAAAGCTCCAGAGAGCACCCCTGCATTACCAGGCTATAATTCATACCACAGCTTTTGGCCACCTAACCCGAAACGAAGCACTAAAGGTGGAGGAGTGTCCATATTCATTAAGGATATCAACACCTCCAGGCTAGTTGCACAGCATAATGCATCCGAGATTATCCAAGTGCAACTAGCTGGGCAAGATCGCAATCCAAATTGTAGCTTGCTACAGACCCTCCCACCATACCCCAGGATTCCCACTCCCCATTTCTTGATACACTGGAAAGTATTAGGGTACAACCCAACATGCTAATAATTTCAACGATTTCAACTACCCCACCATTAACTGGGAAAACTATGCATGTACCAACTCTTTTGCTCAATGTTTTCTGGAATTCATAAATTCCAACGCCTTGGATCAACTTATTCACACCTCTGCCAGGGGCAGCAATATCCTAGACCTGGTCATTACCAACATGGGCAACCAGTGTTCCACACCAGAGGTCATTTCCTCATTGGTCAGATCCAACCACAAGCTAATCACCCTAGACATCCACATCCCGCCCCCACCCCCTGTTAGGGAAACCACTGTAAAAAACTTCTCCAAAGCCAACTTCACACTTCTTAAGACAGAAATGGCAAACTTCATGACACTCATGCAGATGGACAATAGAGGTACGACTGCTGAATCCTACACAAATGCACTTTATAAGCACTTACACAAGTGCATGGATCATGCTATCCCTAATAGAACCAAGATGCTATCCTCCAAAAAGGTGGTTCTCTGCCATAAACAAAAACAAACAAACAGAAGAGAAAGAAACTGTTGCAAAAAAGAGTAAAAATCCATGACTGGAGGAACTCCCTGGTCAACCTCAGTAAGAAGTTGAGATCCCTCATAAAATCCTCCAAAGCTAGTTACGAAAACAAAATTGCCACTGACTCTAAAGACAACCACAAAGCATTCCATAGCTATGTCAAGAATCTCAATGGCAACACTCAGATCTGCTCTGAGTTACAGCACAATGGCATTAAATATACAGCACCAACTGATATTGCCAACATTCTGGCAGATAGGTTCAGTGCTAACTTTACCCCCCTCTCACCCTCTAGAGGGCCCATCTCTATACCGGAAGAATGCAAAGTTCCTGTAATCACGGCTGCACAGGTAAAAAACATACTCTCCAAAGCCAAGAACACAGCATCCACGGGACCTGACAATATCCCAGGCTGCATTCTACAAGAACTACAGAATGAACTGGCACCCTACCTAAGTACCATGTTCAGTCATAGCCTCACCTCAGGCTTTGTGCCCACTGAATGTCACACCACGACAGTTATCCCACTCCACAAAGGGGGAGCCACAACAGACCCCGGGAACTACTGCCCCATTAGCCTGACGAGCCTGGTCTGCAAGGTCATGGAACGTATTTTCATGGAATTCATAAACAAAGACATTGGTAATCTCCAAACTCTGGACCCTACCCAGTTCGGATTTGTAAAAGGCAGATCATGTCTCCTAAACCTGATTGACTTCTTTGAAGCAGTCACCAAAGCCATAGATGAGGGTAAGATGGTTCACACAGCTTATCTAGATCTCGACAAAGCTTTCGACACCATTCCCCACTCTAGAATTATAGATAAGCTCACTAAACTAGATATAAATCCCTATGTCACAAGATGGGTTGCCAACTGGCTCCCGGACAGAACCCACACTGTGAAAGTAGCAGACTCCAAATCCGACTTCAGACCAGGGACAAGTGGTGTACCACAGGGTTCAATCCTGGGTCCTCTCCAGTTTGGTATCTACTACTCTGAAGTCAAGGCTAACAAAAAAGGTCTTTGGCTAACAAAGTTTGCAGATGACTGCAAACTAGGAGCCATAATCGAAACTCCTAACGATGTGGACATACTGCAAAAGGGCCTCACTGAGACAGATGCCTGGTGTCAAAGCCATGGCCTGAAACTCAATGCCAAAAAGTGTATTGTCATCCCCTTTGGTGGTAGTCTACATAACGCCGAAAATGTGATGAGACCTTGGGACACAGGTGGACAGTAGTCTCTCCTTTGATAATCACATCGCCACAGTGGTCAGGAATTCCTTTTACATGGCTCACCTCATCACAAAAGGTTTCTCATCCTGAAAAAAAGAAGTCATTGTTCCCCACTGCATCACTCATTAGACCCATTATAGAGTACAACACCCCTTTTGGTATGTACCTCACAAGACATCTACAACAACTGGAAAGGCCACAGAAATACCCTACAAAGAGGATTACTGGCCTCAACCAGATGCCCATGCAGACTGTCTCAAAAAACTCCAGCTTTACTCCGTCGCATATCGCCTACTCAGAGGCGATCTCTGCCTAACATACAAAGCTATGTCAAACCCAGAGCTGTTGGACATGCTCCACTTAAAGAAATCCCAATCCCTCCTAGCTACTCGTTCTAGGGACCTAAACCTTGTCACCACAATAAACAGAACATGTTGGAGGGATATATTCCTGTCCCAGAGACTTCCTATACTCTGGAACAGACTACCTATCTATGTCAGACAGAGCTCCTCATTAGCACTCTTCAAGAAAATTCTTGATGATTGGATGGGAAATCAGAAATTCACCCCAGGGATCACTTCTGTGACTCTGCTCGACAGGGGCACAGGAAAATAATTTTCTTGGGTGGCAAGAGCCAGGGTACATGTTTGGCTAGGCTTATATAGGCCCTAGGGCCAATAGCCTAGTACCTACCTATGGAACCTAAACCTTAACAGAAACAGGATAATGTACAATGAAACTAGGTGGGGGGGGCTATGCCTGCCACACTCCCCAATTTGGGGGGGGGGGTGCCCTCCACACCCTCCCCTAATTATATATACTAACTCCAGGATCGCACTACAGTAGGGAAAATGGCATATACCTTTAACTTGCCTTACAGTACTCTACATGCTGCCACTACTGCTGGGAACTCACAAAACATTTGCCAACTTACTTTAGATACTTCCCATAAAAATGTAGAGAGACAAACCCACATTTAGAAACACTGCAACACTACTTTCTACATGACCGTCAGAATTCTGACAGCACTGTAAGTTACAGTAATTCTTTTTATTACAAGCTAGTCATAGGTGAAGGAAAACCCACAACAAGTCTGTGTCTTAATTGTTGGTGAAATGGGAATCAGTCAAATGAAATTCTGGCCAGTTGACACACACACACACACACACACACACACACACACACACACACTATTTTTTTTGCATAGTTGGAGTTAACTTTCTATTTTGAAATTAATGCTTATCTTTAATGGCTGCATAGTTACAATAAATAAAGTTAAACAAACGAAAGAAAATACAGTTGATACCAAACTGTTTATTTCGCAGTCAACAATAATTCTCTTCACAGTTCGCCCTCTCAACAACAGATCATCGCTTTTTGTAGTTTCACAGACAAGAAAAAATTAAAATACCCTTTCCATTCTCATTGTCAGGGATAAATTCATCTGGCTGCTCCTTTAAAGGGTTTCAACTCACTTGCCTTTCTTCTTCATTCAGTATAGGTAACACCTTTCAGAGTCCTCCCAATGTACTGTTCAAATTAAAGGTTACAAATATCTTCATCACTATGTCAAGGCTCTCTATTTATGCATCTCTCTTTACAGCTGTCCCTCATTATCACTACTTCATTGCATGTCTTTGGGCTAGTGTTCTTAAAGGGACGATTTTACAATTATGTTGCACAACCTTTTTGTTATCATGTTTGAAGGGACCATCTACACCATTCTTTATATATAGAAATATATATTTCTATATAGAGCCACACACACACCTAGAGATAGTGTGTGTGAGAATAGCAGGGTAGAAACAGTTGACATTCAATATGGGAGAATTGAGCATTGAAGTCTTCAGAATAAAATATAGTGGTTGCTGTATATGCAGCATCTACAGTTTACAAAATTATACAGTATATACTTGCTGATATCCAGTAATGCAGTATTTGGTAAAAAGCCAAACTTCACAAAGAGATCTGTATTTATTTTTATTTACAATGTACAGATATTATGACTTTTTGTTTCATGTAATCTGAGGTACCTTGTTTGTTTTCATCATTCTTGCACTTCATCGCTTCCCCATAAGGATTGCTGATGTTTTATTATACACCACAGATTGTTGCAATGTTTGTTAGAGTGACTCATTATGTTATTGATTATCAAAGACTGCTACAGTCCATATTTGGAAGACATATATATATATATATATATCCTCCCATTGTTTCTTTGTGAATCAGGGGCGGCCCGTGCTATCGGACTGCCGGTCTGCAGCCCCCTCAACTTGATAGTACACATAAAATAAAAAATAAACCGAAAAAAAAAATTTAAATTTCGCGGACTTCGCGCATGCGCACTGCTGCTGAGACAGTCTAGTGCATGGAGCATCATTGCGCAGTCCTGATTGAGAATCATGGACAGGAGCGCTCCCACAAGTCTATGCAGTTTTAAACTGCATAGACTGCCTGGGAACTCGCTGGGGAAGCTGTGGGTCGGACTGCAATGTCGGCAGTCAGGGGATCGGATTGAGTTTGCTGCAGGGAAGATCATGACGGGCAAGGTAAGGATCTGGATTGGAGTAGAGTTTGCGACGGGCAGGGTCGGATTTGCATGGGATTTCCTTTACTGGATGTATGGTGGCTGCAGTCTCATCGGGATTTACGTACTGGATGGTTTTATGGACAGGGATTTACTACAGGACCAGGTAAGTGGAGTGTGTGTGTGTGGTTTAGCTTTTACTACAGGACCGAGTGTGTGGTTTAGCTTTTACTACAGGAGAGTGTGTGGTTTAGCTTTTACTACAGGAGAGAGAGTGTGTGTGTGTGTGTGTGTGTGTGTGTGTGTGTGTGTGTGTGTGTGTGTGTGTGTGTGTGTGTGTGTGTGTGTGTGTGTGTGTGTGTGTGTGTGTGTGTGTGTGTGTGTGTGTGTGTGTGTGTGTGTGTGTGTGTGTGTGTGTGTGTGTGTGTGTGTGTGTGTGTGTGAAAATGCCTCAGGTGGGACGTACTGGTGATTAGACTCATGGTGGTGTGGTAGGGAATACCTCAGGCTTGAACCCTGTACCTTGTATACAGGTGTTAAAGACCTGAATTCCCTACCCACCACCATTTGTAAAAAAATTGCAGATTTTTGCCTCATATTTGATCTGATCTATTCCACATAATATCTGTGTTTTTTAAATATTGAAATGCTTGAAATTTGGTGGTGCAGTGGTAGCACTGATGCCTCATAGCTATAGGTTCTTGGGTTTGGTTCTTGGCTAGGGTGCCTTCTTTGTGGGGTCTGTATCTTCTCCCTGTGTTTGTGTGGGTTTGCTTTTGTGTCCTCCCATGTTACAAAGACATGTCTGCATTATTTCTTCCTGGGCCTCTGCTGAGAATTGTTTTTTTTTTGTTCCAAGCCAAACTGTCCTGATTAACAAATGTTACATAAAATTGACAGGCATTTGAATTTCAGACTTCAGGTTTCTGAATGTTTAATTCCTTGCATATTTGATGGTGCAGTGGTAGTATTGTTGCCTCGCAGCTATAGGCTTGGTTTGATTTTTGGCTGGGGTGCCTTCTGTGTGGAATCTGCATCTCCTCCCTGTGTTTGTGTGGATTTGCTCTGGTGCCCTGTCATTTTACAAAGACGTGTCTGCAGTATTAATCCCTGGGTCTCTGCTGAAAATTGTTTTTGTTCTGTCAGCAGTAAAATTGACAGGCATTTGAATTTCAGACTTCATGTTCTTCAGAATACATAGTAACACAACCTTTTTTTTTCTAGCAATTTTCTATTTATAAGATGAATATTTTAAATTTGTCCCTATTTTTGGGACTGTATTCCCCCATTATTGGCCGTCCAGGTTTTGTGCTAAGGTTGACCGCTATGGCAAGAACTGAATTCACTGAATATGTTTGAGGGCTGTATTCCCTCATTACTGGGTTTGTCCAGGTGTTTTGTACTAAGAGGTTGACAGCTATGGTGAGAACTGAATTCACTAAATGATAGCCATTTAAGTTTCAGTCTTCCTCTCTTTCACAAAGCGGCTGATGTATGTAGTGGTATGTTACTCTGACTGTTTTGCTCAGGGACTTTGGCAGTAAAATGTATGGTGGTAACAACATTTTATTCTAGCAACTTTCCAAGATTATACAAGCAATGTTTAATGTGTCCCTGGTTTTTGGGCTTTTGACCCCCCCCCCCCCCCCCAAATACATTTTGGCTTTTTCCAGTTTTCTTGTGCTGTGAAGTTGAGATGCAGTTGAGTATTGAGTAGATTTTACAAGGAGCTGAGAGCTGCAGGGGAACAGAAGTTTAGTGCTTTGCCTTGTTAATACTATAGCACAACAGGTTGTGTACTTGCTTTTGATGCAGAAGGCTGTGGGTTCTACTCCCACAAGGGGTGGATGCTGCCGACTGAGAATGTTCCCCTTGGTGAAGATACTAACTATGAGTCTGTTATCAGTTTGCCATCCATTTCCTCTTGCAATATTGTCACAAGCTTATCATATTTAAATGTAATATAGGCAATTTATTCCTGAGAGGCAACAGACACTTTATTTTCGATGAAACCATGAAATATAAAGGTGATTGCTAGCAGCAACCTCTTCATTAGTTACAGATTTCTTTAATGTGGAATTATTTAGATGACTTTTACTTCAGAGATTGTGCATATTTACTGATAATGGACTGTAGAATTGTGCATATTTACTGATAAAGGTGGACTGTAGAATTGTGCATATTTACTGATAATGGTGGACTGTAGAATTGTGCATATTTACTAATAATGGTGGACTGTAGAATTGTGTATATTTACCAATAATGGTGGACTGTGGAAGTCTGAGTAGACTTTTATGATAAATGTTCTGAACTGGGCAGTTTTGCCATTATGGGTGCATACGCTTTGTTTCATTGCTTACTGGAAAAATGTTCAAAACAAATTTAAAACACCCTCTAACAACTGTACTGTATTGTACAAGGAATATAATTTTAGTACAATGAGGAAGGTGCATCAAAGAGCACATGTATGTTTCATATCAAGGGGCCTATGATTTGAAAACAGCCCAAAATTAATCTTTGTCTGCCACTGGCAAAATGTATTTTCTTTGAATGTGGGTTTCAATGCTGTTTCAATGAATGTGAGTTTCAAGGGCAGAGAAGTTTTAATGCTAAGTTTTCATTGTGAGACTGCATTGCTTTGTTTAGCAGATGACTTAGTGTTTGTGCTGTAAAATACAAAATAAAACTTTCAAATGAAGTCCAACTCATCATAGAAGTAAAGCAGTATGCACATTAGTGTTTATGGTAAATGGAGTGAAATAGCCAAGTAATGGTTCATTGGAAAGGCTGCAGAGGCTCCATTCAACCATGATTTGTCAGGGCCGGGGGCAGCAAACTCAGACAGGCCCAGCTGAACTATACCTCCCAACTGTCCAGATTTTCAAAGAATGAATAGATTTTTGCTTCTTATTTTTGGTTTGTTCTTCATAAAACTACTAGTTTTCTGGCAAATCATTTAGGAATTAAGTCACTAAATAATGATACACTGAGTTTCAGACTTCATAACCTTCAGAAAAACGTATGTTAAAGTAAGAGCTGTTCTATCAACTGTCTCAATTTATATACAAGAGCAATTTTAGTACTGTTTATATGTCCTTTAATATATTTGGCATTGTTCAGATTTACTGCATTAACAGGTTGAGAGGTACATGCAAATAAATTGCTTTATAGAATTAGGCATAGCCAACCTCTCAACTGTCCCCGATTTTTGGCTCAAAATGTTGCTCTTCCCCCTAATAATCCCTCCGTAAAATAGCAATTTTGGAAGAAAACATGGAGGGTTTACAATTAAGAAATAACTGTAATAATCAAAGTTATAGATTACTTAGTTGAAATGCATGTAGATTCTTTTATTTTGTCAGCTGCTCAAGGTAGCAGTACTAATATTAAAGTGTCCCTTCCTTGGCAGGTTCCCAGCTGTATTGTGTGTCTATTTTATATTTTTGCATCACATTTTTGGTCCATTTTTCATAAAAGTGTGTGTTTT
Organism: Protopterus annectens; assembly: GCF_019279795.1. Lineage (NCBI taxonomy): Eukaryota > Metazoa > Chordata > Ceratodontiformes > Protopteridae > Protopterus > Protopterus annectens. Next base: position 317,174,578 of record NC_056736.1, read on the forward strand.
GGCAAATTAGTGACAAATCACTAAAGACTGAAGTTAGAAAATGACAGACATTTGAGTTTCAGATTTTATACCCTTCAGAAAATTCATACTAATGCAAGACCTGTTCTATTATCTTTCTAAGTTTATTAGAGCAGTATTTAAAAATTGGCCTTATTTTTGGGCCTTTGTCCCACTTCTGTGTATGGCTTTGTCCAGATTTCTTTGCTCTTGAGGTTGAGAGGTATGACAAATGTGTCAGGGCCATCACAGTCAGCCAGAGACATTTCAAATTGTGACGTACTTGTTGCACCCCACTCCCCCATGTAGTGACTCTGGATGTGTCCAAGCAAGGCAAGGAGTAGTTGTGTCTACCTTGGATGGGGAGGACACACTGCATAAGTACTACAGTGGCTTTTCATCTGTCCTGATTTTGCAGAATGGTCTGGTTTCGGTCATATTTTTGTACTGTTGATTTATGCTTATTACTCAGATTTATGCTTATTACTCAAAGTGCCTGTTGCTCTGTGTTTAAGTAGCAATGCTTTAATGACCATAAGGTAAGCTTGTCTGAGATCGTAAGATGCAAGTAAGCTTTAATAAGCATACTGTTAAAGAATTGCCAACATTGAAAGCCTTTCTGTTGTTGCCATGCAGAGAATACTTGACTAGATAATGTATAAGCCTTGGGTATAAGGACAGGATTCCATTATTTTAAAAAGCTCATTACACTTGTTGGAGACTTCCAGTCATCTCTACAGACTTTACCCGTAAACTAAACAGAATGCCAATCATGTGTGGTCCATAACCTGTACAGTAATCCTTTAAGCAATGTATCTTGAGCTTGTTTCTTGTTTGCTTTTCATTTTTACTTTGATCATGTTTTCCCCATGAAACAAGTTGTCAGGCAGCAGGTCTTTTTGGATAAGAAACATTGTTACAAGTGGGGGCATGACAGAGAGTTCTACTTTCAGGCTGTTACTGGGTAGCTTAATAAAGCTGAATATATTATCATTACAACTACAGTGCAGGGAGAAGTGGTTTGAGTTGAGTGCTTCTGGTTTTCTTATACTTGATTTTGACTGGCATTCCAGTAATGTATTTAAAAAGTAATTTATTTTTTCATGCCTCACAACCTTTTGTTTCCATCTAGATATTAAGTAAGCTGTCATGCAGCCAATGCATTGAAATATTTTTATTCTTCTACACTTATTTTTGTCTTGATTGGACTTTCATAATGATGGTTTGCCACCCAGGGCAGCGTATTTAATTAAAGTTAGTTTTTGTGGTTTTGTGCATAGCTCCTCCCCTTTCTAGTTGACCACACCCCTTCCCCTTGACCCCACCCATTCAGCTGTCTCCTGCAGCCCCCCTGTGATTTGAAGTCACCAGCCGCCACTGTTGTGAATTGCTTATCAAATCAACTGAAATTGATATCTTTAGAAAAGGGTAGGAGCAAACTACATAGAAAAAATGGGAATTGTGGGAACAATACATACAGGAGAGGAATGAGGATTAAAATAAGGTAGGACTTAATGAACTATGTAATGTTTGACTGAAAATGATTGGTTAGATTATAAGTGATATATAATGTTTGCAACTTGTAGTGTGTCATTATGGTTTGTTATGTAAAATGCTTGCAATTAGGATTGTGTTGGTGTGGTTTGTTTTCATCTATATAAATGTAGGTTTGCCTGTGTCATAAGTGATGGCTTAATAAAGATATTTCTTGTTTAAAAACGAGTTGGAATTGAATAATTTATGTAGTATTGCTTAAGGTATATGATATATAGCAATATATGTGAAGTATAATGCTTGTAAACATGAACTTCTAAATACAGTTTGATTACTTTTATATAAATGCAGATTTGCATATGTCACAAGTGATAATTCAATAAAGCTGTTTAAAACAAAACAACAACAAAAAAAGACTGCTACATTCCAGAGAAAGTACTGTTTTAAAATGTTTTTCAAATATTACTGTTTCTCTCAGTTGCAGTGAATTTGAAGTGAAATTAATACATTAAGGGGGTTAGATAGACCATCTCACCTACAAAAACATTATTTGAATTTGAGCGGGTGGTGAAACAGACCATTCACTTGTGTGCTTTTACAGTGATTCTTTATGCCCTCATGCAGACAGTTTCAAACATTGGTATATGTTTTGACCAGTGGGTAGTTGAAGTGATTATGGGTATAGAGGGACTTTAGACATGTTACACACAAGCCATACTTCTTGCCGTCCATGTGTCTATTGATTAATGACTGCTGTACCTGCCATTTCCGTCATCTCCCTCAAGCCAGACATTAGGTTTCTGTTTGGAAATGAAATATCCATTAATAAAACCTTCAAACTAACGTATGATGTCCATTTAATATATAACTAAAACAATAACAGTAAATAGTATAGGGCTGGAGCGAAGCAAATCTAAAATTCAAGCAGTTCAATCGTCATGAGACAGTCCAAGAATCAATTCTGATCGTATTCCCAAAATCACAAAAATATTATAAAACCAGATAAAACTTAATTACATGAGATAAGCGCTTTCGCTATGTATAGCTTCTTCAGATCTCGAAACAACAGAACTAGCAGCAGAAATGAAATAAATACACTTCTCAATTAAACAATTAGTTAATTGGATGGAATGATTTAAAGTGGAATGACAAAAAAGAAAGCAATGACTTAATAAAAATGCAATAGTAAATAGATAAAAATGTATACAAAATGTATATGAAAAGCACATAAAAACATTGAAGAAATATCTACATGCATATGCATTTCTGTTTAAAAGGGGTCTAAACATATATATACATCGATGTGATATACGCATGGACAAGTGAATATGTGTAAATGAAAAACATATATGTATAAACATATAAAATGCACACATACATAAGAAATATATATATGAAGAAAAAATATAAACATGTGGTGGATGCATGCTCGATCTCATAAGTAGCGAGTTGCAATTCCAAAGGACAAAAACATCATCCACAAAACGTCGATAAAAAACAGTATGTTCCTTAAACAAGGCCTCACAAAATAAGACATGTTTCTCCCATATAAGTGCCATAATATCTCTGATGAATATCTCTTTGCCACCTTTGACATTCAGCCTTTATTCACAGTTATTCCCAATACACTGGGACTCACTTATATATTTAAATATCTAAAGGAACATAGTGATTATACCATTGTTAAGATTGATTTGTTGGTACATTTCTTGGAGTTGGTCTTAGAAAACAACTTGTTCATTTTTAATGATATGGTTTATAAGCAATTAGATGGCGTAGCAATGGGCACACCCTGTGCCAACAGCTACGCCAATATGTTCTTAGCCCATTGGGAGAAACATGTCTTATTTTGTGAGGCCTTGTTTAAGGAACATACTGTTTTTTATCGACCTTTTGTGGATAATGTTTTTGTCCTTTGGAAAGGGACAGTGGATCAGCTTAGATCAATGTTCGATATTATGAATAACTTAACTAGTTGTCTTAAATTTACTATGAATTATTCAGCTTATAGGATAGAGTTTTTAGACCTATATATAGAGAGACTATCAAATGGACTTATAAACACAGGAGTTTTTAGGAAAGCATGTTATTGCAACTCGCTACTTATGAGATCGAGCATGCATCCACCACATGTTTTTAGAAATATCATGAAGGGTCAAGCAATTAGAGGCCTCTAGGTTAAAATCCTACTGAAGGAGGATTTGCAGTAGAATTGGATAACTTAAGAGACAGGCTACTGCAGAGGAGGATATAACATCAATGAGGTACTCTCTATGCCCTTCATCTGACAAAAAGCTACACCTTTTACCACTTATCCGGGAAAAATGAGCTGGTTGGGTTTTTCTCAACCTTTCTCTTCTGCATTAGTAATCAGGGGATCATTATATTTCAATTAGGACAAATTAAATCATGGTAGGTGAGACCCAAGTTCCAATAAGGAATAATCAAAGCTTGCTCCAAACATGGTTTTGGGGATTGTCAAAAATCCCTTGGTTGTAATTTTGCTTACATTAAACAACCTTTTGCTCCATTAAGCTTTTTTTAGTACAATTATCTGACTGTGTTGGATGTGGTTTAAAGCTGTCTGTCAATTGTTATTTCCATTAGAAAATAACCATACTTGATGTATAGAGAAATATTTACATAAAACAATAATTTTGATACCGTAATCAGTTTTGTAAACCACAAAAATTGATTTTTTTTGAAAATTTTGGGGTTTTTTGAAAAAAAAAAAATTTTTTCTAGGTGGGGCCTGCCACATAGGGTGCCTCACACCTCCCATATTACTAACTTTAAAAAAATTTTTTTGCCTTACAGTACTCTACATGCTGCCACTACTGCTGGGAACTCACAAAACATTTGCCAACTTACTTTAGATACTTCCCATAAAAATGTAGAGAGACAAACCCACATTTAGAAACACTGCAACACTACTTTCTACATGACTGTCAGAATTCTGACAGCACTGTAAGTTACAGTAATTCTTTTTATTATAAGCTAGTCATAGGTGAAGGAAAACCCACAACAACTCTGTGTCTTAAATGTTGGTGAAATGGGAATCAGTCAAATGAAATTCTGGCCAGTTGACTGACACACACACACACTCACTCACACACACACACTCGAGTATTGTATTTTTTTTTTGCATAGTTGGAGTTAACTTTCTATTTTGAAATTAATGCTTATCTTTAATGGCTGCATAGTTACAATAAATAAAGTTAAACAAATGAAAGAAAATACATTTGATACCAAACTGTTTATTTCACAGTCAACAATAATTCTCTTCACAGTTCGTCCTCTCAACAACAGATCATCTCTTTTTGTAGTTTCACAGACAAGAAAAAATTAAAATACCCTTTCCATTCTCATTGCCAGGGATAAATTCATCTGGCTGCTCCTTTAAAGGGTTTCAACTCACTTGCCTTTCTTCTTCATTCACTATAGGTAACACCTTTCAGAGTCCTCCCAATGTACTGTTCAAATTAAAGGTTACATATCTCTTCATCACTATGTCAAGGCTCTGTATTTATGCATCTCTGTTTACAGCTGTCCCTCATTATCACTACTTCATTGCATGTCTCTGGGCTAGTGTTCTTAAAGGGACCATCTTACAACTATGTTGCACAACCTTTTTGTTATCATGTTTGAAGGGACCATCTACACCATTCTTTATATATAGAAATATATATTTCTATATAGAGCCACACACACACCTAGAGAGAGTGTGTGTGAGAATAGCAGGGTAGAAACAGTTGACATTCAATATGGGAGAATTGAGCATTGAAGTCTTCAGAATAAAATATAGTGGTTGCTGTATATGCAGCATCTACAGTTTACAAAATTATACAGTATATACTTGCTGATATCCAGTAATGCAGTATTTGGTAAAAAGCCAAACTTCACAAAGAGATCTGTATTTATTTTTATTTACAATGTACAGATATTATGACTTTTTGTTTCATGTAATCTGAGGTACATTGTTTGTTTTCATCATTCTTGCACTTCATTGCTTCCCCATAAGGATTGCTGATGTTTTATTATACACCACAGATTGTTGCAATGTTTGTTAGAGTGACTCATTATGTTATTGATTATCAAAGACTGCTACAGTCCATATTTGGAAGATATATATATATATATATATATATATATATATATATATCCTCCCATTGTTTCTTTGTGAATTGCTTATCAAATCAACTGGAATTGAGATCTTTAGAAAAGGGTAGGAGCAAACTACATAGAAAAAATGGGAATTGTGGGAACAATATATACAGGAGAGGAATGAGGATTAAAATAAGGTAGGACTTAATGAACTATGTAATGTTTGACTGAAAATGATTGGTTAGATTATAAGTGATTTATAATGTTTGCAACTTGTAGTGTGTCATTATGGTTTGTTATGTAAAATGCTTGCAATTAGGATTGTGTCGGTGTGGTTTGTGTTCATCTGGTTTGCCTGTGTCATAAGTGATGGCTTAATAAAGATATTTCTTGTTTAAAAATGAGTTGGAATTGAATAATTTATGTAGTATTGCTTAAGGTATATGATATATAACAATATATGTGAAGTATAATGCTTGTAAACATGAACTTCTAAATACAGTTTGATTACTTTTATATAAATGCAGATTTGCATATGTCACAAGTGATAATTCAATAAAGCTGTTTAAAACAAAACAACAACAAAAAAGACTGCTACATTCCAGAGAAAGTACTGTTTTAAAATGTTTTTCAAATATTACTGTTTCTCTCAGTTGCATTGAATTTGAAGTGAAATTAATACATTAAGGGGGTTAGGAAGACCATCTCACCTACAAAAACATTATTTGAATTTGAGCGGGTGGTGAAACAGACCATTCACTTGTGTGCTTTTGCAGTGATTCTTTATGCCCTCATGCAGACAGTTTCAAACATTGGTATATGTTTTGACCAGTGGGTAGTTGAAGTGATTATGGGTATAGAGGGACTTTAGACATGTTACACACAAGCCATACTTCTTGCTGTCCATGTGTCTATTGATTAATGACTGCTGTACCTGTTATTTCCGTCATCTCCCTCAAGCCAGACATTAGGTTCCTGTTTGGAAATGAAATATCCGTTAATAAAACCTTCAAACTAACTTATGATGTCCATTTCATATATAACTAAAACAATAACAGATTAAAAAAACAGAAAACTACACTTTATTAATAAAAATACAACTGGTAAGCGCTTTTGTTCAAAATAAACTTTATCAGACTAAGTTACTATACTACACTGACAAGAAATAAATAATAAAAATCACAAGTCACATGATCCAGCAATTCAGTGTTTTAACCCTTTCCTTTTCAAACCAGTTTTGAAACCTTCTCTATTATTAATACCTAGATAAATACAGGCATTCAGCCTGACTTGCCAACAATACTCTGTCCAGTCAATATCATCCTCAACATCCTACCTGGAATTTATTTTTATTTATGTATTTATTTTACATTTGTTGACCGGGTTTGTCTGACTGAGCTGAAGTAGCCCTTTTTCAGCGGAGGCCCGGGGAGAAAAGCTCCAGTACATTATACAGTAAAATTAGCAAGCAATTTACAGAATGGTTACACAAAAATTATTTACAAAACAAAGTTTAAAAGGTGGCAATTAATCCATATCAGAAAAAAGACCTATTTATAGAGTAAAGAAACACAATAAATTAATTATAACATTTGCTATGAACAAGTGCTGACATAGAGGAGATAAAAGAGAGATAGATAGAATAAATATTGGACTATGGCATAGATAGTTTGTGGTTTAAAGTGCCAGGTATTAGACTCAGGAAGGGTAGAGAGTGTTAAATACAAAGAGTAGGAGATGGAGAAAAGGTGGTGGGTGGATAGTGAACTGTTTGGGGGTTAAAGGGAAGTTTGTGGAGGGTGAGTACAGTGGCAAGTCCAGAGGCTTCTTCAGTGTTCTTTGGTAGCTGCTTTGAATTGTCTAGGTTGTTTTAGTGATCTAATTTGTAATAGAAGCCTGTTCCATGAAATGGTAGGATGATAGCTATAGAGGTTGCATCCAATTTTGGTCTTGGGTTTATAGACCAGTAGTAAGTGTTGGTCAGAGCTATGAAGAGATCTAGTGGGAGAATAATGAGAGATAAGAAGAGTTATGTTTGGACAGTAGGAAGGTTGGTAAAAGACAGAGTGTATAATCTGGAAATGAGAGAGGAGAAGCAGGTGAGATAGTTCAAATCAGTTTGAGTTTGTGAGAGACAGTGATGGATTTTGTAATTGTGGTGTGCTGAGAATCTAGCTACCTTGTTGTAGGTTGATTCTAGTTTAGCTAGGAATAAGGACTTAAGGTTTGCGAGAATTTGAGAGGCATACAGTAGAGACTGGGTAGGACATATGCATGAGAGAGGGTTACTTTTGCTTTGGAAGGGAGAAATGTTTTGTTTCAGTATAGAATGCCTAGTTTCTGATGTGTCTTCCTGATACAATTATTGATGTGTAAGTCAAATTTAAGTTGATCATCAGTAGTGACGCCTAAGGGTTTTGTGCTTGTTTCCACTTCAATTGGAGTGTTATTGAGAGACAGTATAGAGAAGGTAGATTTAAGCTGATTAAAATTTTTGAGAAGAAAGAGCAAGAATTTTATTTTTGTGTTCAGAATAAGCTGGTTATTAGAGAGCCAGGTTTCACCTGAATTAAAGGAAACCTGAGTAGCAGAGATGGGTTTGGAGGGAGAGTCAGAGATGTTGATGACTATGGAGTCATCTGCGTATTGTACAAGGGATGACTGAGGGCAGTAAGTATAGAGTAGATTAGTAAAGATCTTAAATAGTAATGGGCCAAGAATAGATCCTTGGGGAATACCCATTTTAACAGGGAGAGAAGGGGAGAGTGTAGAGTGCCATCTCACTGATTTTAGTCAATCAATGAGATAGCTGGAAAACCAGGCAACGGTGTTGGTGGAGAGGTTAAGGTTAGTCCGTTTGGTCAGAAGTAGTGAGTGAGAGACGGTGTCGAAGGCTTTTTAAGGTCAAGGAATATGCAAGAGATGAGTTTATCTCTGGCCAGGGAAATAGTGTTAGTAAAGGATATAAGGGCAATGGTATTACTGTGCTTAGGGCAAAAGCCATGTTGTGTGGGAGTGAGCCGATTTTCCTGAAGTAGGTGTTGCATGGCTTGCTTGTGCATGCATTTTTTCCAATACTTTTGAGAGTGGTGAGAGGATAGCAATGGGTCTAACGTTAGAGAATTCAGTGTAGTTACCTCCTTTATGAATAGGTAGAGTATAAAATTCTTTCCAGATAGATGGGACTTTTGACTCGGAGACATAGCGGATGATCAAGATGGATACAGGGAGAACAAGAGAGTCAGTTGCTAGTTGATGGAAATTGGGAGGAATATCGTCAGCTGATGTAGAGCAGGGTTGTAATTTGGAGAGTAGAGATTTAATATAAGTAATAGGTACAGGTCTGAGGTGAAAAGTACTGGGTGAGTTTATTGTAGGTGAGGGGTCAGAGGTGTTTGAAGTTTTAGTTGCACAGGGATTACAGTTAATCATCTTAGATATGGATTCAATAAAATAGGTGTTAAAGATGGAGGCAGTTTCTTCTGGTGTCTTGTTTGGGTAGGGATTGGGAGAAAAAGGGTTGCCAGGATACTGTATTTGGTTAATTGAGTTCGAAAATTTTTTGGGATTAGATTTTAGTGCTGTAGGAGGGTTAAAGTAGAAATCCTTTTTGTCTTTAGTAATATGTTTTTTTTTGTCACATTTCTGAGTTCCTTGTACTTTTGCAAATCAGAAGGCAGCTTGGTTCTTAGCCAAGTTTTCCACATCCTGCCCCTAGTTTTCATTAGGGTACGAGTGGCACTGGTTAGCCACGGGGACATATTAGATTTTATATGGACTGTGTGGCGAGGTGCAAGTGAGTTAAGTATGTTAAGAAAGCTAGAGTTGAATGATCTGACTGCTTCATTGAGGGGAAGTTTGGTAAGATAATTCCAGTTAATGCTTGAGAGGAGGGTTTTAAAAGTGTCAGGGCAGAAGTTAGATGTTTTGCGACAAGTTATATATCTATGAGGCTTAGTGAAGTGAGGAGTGAATTTAAAAACTTTTACTGGGGAGTGATCACTTAAGGAGTTGGGTAGGGTTTCTGGTTTATGATATTTGGAGGGGACAGGGGCTAATATCCAATCGATTAGAGTGCTAGGTATGTGTGAGTTGTTGGAGTGGGTAAGTTCTGAGATTAATTGTGCAAAGCCATGTAAGTTAATGCAAGAGGGGAGACATAGTGGAATGGAGAGTTAGCCAGTTAATATTGACTCAATTTTAATATTGATTCATAATTTTTAACCTGATCTATCACAGAAAATGCATAATAAAACTTCTCATTCAAATGACATGAAAGATCATGTCTGGCCAATGCATTAGTAGTATCCTGCCTATCAATAGCTCTCAGATGCTAATAAATCCTAAAATAAAAGCACCCAATAGTCCTCCCTACATAAAAGACAAGGTAAAGCCCACACAATACTAAATACACCACATATTTTGACTTGCAATTAAACCTTCCTAACAAATTTATTTCATAATTCCTAGCTGATGCCACCATTTTTGACCCTTCTAAAAGATACTTTCAATAATTACAACTGTCACATCTATACATTCCCTTAGATATACAGTCATCCAAACCATTCATTTTCTCCCTGTAAAAATGCTCTGTAAGGCTTTTATCCCTTTTTGTAACAAAAATGAGAACCTCTCCTATTACTTTATTAATGTCCTGAAAGTTCAATAAGAACTTCCAGTTATTCATAATTATCTTTTTAATACTATTCTCATCTACAGAGTTGTTGAGCATGCAGGCCAAAAAAATATATTTTCACCATTATCACTCCCTCCCTCCTGCTCAACAGTATCAGTCCTTCCATCCTCCCTTTTCAAAACAATTCTCTCCATTACCCCATCTAACATTTCAGGTGGGTATCCTCATGGGACCTCTTTTTCAAAGCTTCATATTCTACCCTAAAATGACTGAACTCCTCCGTTAATCTACTGACCCCATCAAACTGACTACTAACAGTATACTTTTACAAACTACCACTATGCATACTACCATAATGTAAATAACTATTGCTGTGCACTATTTTTTTTATAAATCTTTGTACTCAACTTGTTGTCCTTCTTGTATAAGGTCAAATCCAGATATTTAATAGATATCTTATCAAAACAAAATGTAAATTTCAAAAAGCAGACACTGAATTTAAATGCTGCATAAATAACTGAAGGACTACTTCTGTTCCCTTCCAAATAAAAAAAATCATCAATAAAATGCTTATAAAACAACAATATTACTAAAAAACTCAGAATCCTAAATAAACTCTTTTTCCCAACCCATCATAAAAACATTGGCATAACTGGAGGTCATAGTCACCCCATTGCCATTTCATTGGTCTATTTATAAATTACATTATCAAATTAAAAAAAAAAATGATATGATAAACTAACATCTAAAATAGTAACCATCAAGTTCATCTCATCTACCATAAAACACTTAGACACACAAAGCATCCTCTCAACTGTTTCCAAACCCACAATTAGGTATTACTGTGTATAAAGAAACAACATCAGCCATAATCGACCATATTTCATGAATGATAACAATGCCCTAAATAAATCTGCTGAAATCAAAAGAATCTTTAATATACAAATCCCCTTTAATAATCAATTTGTACATAATTTTATCAATTTAAATGGTCATGGATTCAGTTTTACTGCCCTTGCTAGCCGCAATTAGTTTAAAACATTGCAAATCCAAATCCTTATGTACTTTGGGCAAACCAAAAACCTACCCAATCTAGGATTC
>NC_056736.1:317190909-317198409 GCF_019279795.1 Protopterus annectens
GAATCACAGAGTAGTCTGTTCCTACATTAGTGCAGTCTTACCACAGAAATCACAGAGTAGTCCATTCCTACATTAGTACAGTCTTACCACAGAATCACAGAGTAGTCCGTTCCTACATTAGTGCAGTCTTACCACAGAATCAGAGTAGTCTGTTCCGACATTAGTAAAGTTTTCCCACAGAATCACAGAGTAGTCCGTTCCTACATTTGTACAGACTTACCACAGAATCACAGAGTAGTCTGTTCCTACATTAGTGCAGTCTTACCACAGAAATCACAGAGTAGTCCATTCCTACATTAGTACAGTCTTACCACAGAATCACAGAGTAGTCCGTTCCTACATTAGTGCAGTCTTACCACAGAATCACAGAGTAGTCTGTTCCGACATTAGTAAAGTTTTCCCACAGAATCACAGAGTAGTCCGTTCCTACATTCGTAGTCTTACCACAGAATCACAGCGTAGTCTGCTCCTACATTAGTACAGTCTTACACAAAATCACAAAGTAGTCCGCTCCCTGTAGCATCCTTGAGTGCTTTGCATTCTCCTTTTAATAGCTAGCATCTGTAGACTATTCTTAATGTTCTACCAAAAAAACACTTCAACAGCCAGTGAACATAAACCAACTAAAACAAAAAAAGTTCACTATACAACAGAAGGACCGCAAAACTGTTTTAGTGTAAAAAATGTTTTAATCTCCGCTTTCGTGCAAGCACTTCATCAGAAAAATCTGATCCAAACAATACAACTGGTATATATATATATATATATATATATATATATATATATCTATATATATTAACCAATTAACCATAGTTAAAATCAATCAGTTTTAACCCTTTAATTTCCTTCTTGATAAAAAACATTCCTATAGAATTATTACATCAGGCTGCAATTGAAGTCTCCAGTAAAAGGAAGACTTTTTTTCCACCTATTTTAAAGAATGGACTACCTAGTAAATCAAATGAAGTTGATACTTGTAATGATTTTCCTCGTTGTTGTTTAGAACTGTCAGTGGATACATGTAATATCAGGAATATTATAACACAAATTTGGCAGATTATTAATAGTCATAGAGAGTTACGTCAGGCTTTGGGAAATAAGCCACAGTTTGTAAACATTAAAACATGTAGCATTAAACAAATGCTTGTAAAATCAGATACAAAAATTCCCATTGCTTATAGTAGTAAAAGTAAAGGGACTTGTAAGTGTAATGGTTGTTCTAGCTGCAGATTCATACATGAAGGTGCTTTTGTGATTTTTCCCCATTTAAATTATAATATAGATTAAAAGGAAAGGTATAGTTGTAATACTAAAATAAAAGAAAAAGCTGGCTAGGCTTAGTAGTACAAACACTTTTAATAAAAATATAAAAAACAAAAACTGTTAAAACAGGATGAGCGCTTTCAAACATAAAGGTACTTCATCAGATCCAATACAAAGCACCACACCAGATAGAATTTATAGCTTAATGCCTAAGATATGTGACTTTAAAATTGGCTTAATAGGGATAACTTCATTTAATCCCTTGCCTTCATTGGTTCTGAACAAATGCATCCACTTTATTTCCACACAGTCAGTTTTAGTCCTGACATCACCACCTCTTGAATTAGATGTGTACAATTCCAATACCGTACATTTAAACCAGTGACTTGACCCTGCTGTCTTAACATATTTTGACAATGCATTTCTGTCATCACCCTTCGTTATACTATATACATGTTCTCTTATTTGATCCCTTAGGCTCCAGTTAGTCTTCCCAATATAGAAACTTTTGCAGTCCACACAGGATGCACAATACACAGCATTCTGGCTACTGCAGTCAGCATAGAGTCTAATGTCGTAAGCACATCCTGTATCTCCGTGTACAAACTGGTCATCGGTTTCTGTAAACCTGCATGCATTGCAATGGTGACAAGGATATGTACCTATTCTGTTGCTTGCTACATTACTTCTTCTATTTGTTAGAGGCTTTTCACGTTGAAGCATCGATAGTCTGTAAATATATTTACTGTGGAGGTATGCATACATTAAAAAGTAGAGTTAAGTAATTATTTGATCTTTATTTTATTTTTATATATAATCTGTATAAATATATATATATATATATATATATATATATATATATATATATATATATGTTCATCATGTTTCACTGTTGCAGTCATTACACTTGGGTTATATATATATATATATATATATGTTCATCATGTTTCACTGTTGTAGTCATTACACTTGGGTTATCCTGCTGGCAGGCAACCCTTAGTCGGCCCGAGTTCCAAAGTCTTGGTCCGGCGTCGGTTGCTGTCGCCTCTTCCCTGATGTCAGTGCACCAGGGGTATAAAAGTTGCAACCGACGCCATTTTCTTCCATCTTTCTTGCTGCGTGGTGCCCGAAGCAAAAGTAGTTCACAAGTGCCGGTCGGCAGACTCCTGAGATTTTCAAAATTGAATTTCAGAACCGAAGTCTTCAATAAAGCTAAGTACCCCGTTGGGGAAAGTTTTTCTTGCTCCAGACCGATGTCAGTAAAAGTTAATAATTGTATTTCTTGTGGGAAGCAAATACCTCATAAGGATTTTCACTCTTACTGCATTCCTTGCCTAGGCCCTGATCACGACGTTACTAGTTGTCGGTTTTGTGCTAGATTGAATAAACACACTATTAAACGTCAGTTTGATTTTGCTTTACATTATTTTGGATGAAGATTTAATTATATAATGCCGTCCAAACAACCGATGACCGGAATGTATAAAAAACGCAAAGACAAAGAAAAAGACAGGCATCTGAGGTCCAAAACCGACAACGAAGCCTCTTCTAGGCCAGTCACCGATTCTCAGTGCGGCACTTTCGCAGCCCCTGACACCTGCTACCTCAGAGCCACAAGCTGTAACTGACAGCCACGTGGAGGCCCCGAGGCCTTTGGAAACTCAAGGTAATGGGCCTACGGAAACTATGCCCTCAGATGGGTCTGGAGCCGCTAAGCAGGCACCGGCTTCTGAGGGTGTCTTCAGACCTTCACAGCTTACAATTAAGGCTACTACAGCAGCAAAGACAAAGTCAAAAACACCATTAAAGACAAGGAAACAAGTGCAGCATTCTCCAGAACAGTCATCCATGCCAAAGAAACAGATGCTTAAAATGGCCGAGGACCTTATTACTTTAATCAGGGGCTCCCATCCCCCTCCTGACAAAAGGCCTAGGCAAGACACTGATTATGATTCCTCTGATCAGGTTTCCATTTCCTCTGACTCTTCCTCTGATCAGGGCTATTCTCTCCCTCCCTATGAGGACTCTGATGCTAAAGAGTCCATTCCTTCAGCCTCACCGCCTGAGGATTATTCTTTTGGGGAAACCCTGCACACCATGAGGGATCATTTCCATTGGGAGAGCCAGGATTACTCAGAATCCAAGAAAAGGCTCAGAGATTTCCTTTTATTGCCTCAGCACAGGCCCCTGGCTATCCCCCCTGTGCTTGATATTGTAGATGATGTTTTTTCTGAATCCAGTCTGTCTCCAGACTCTTTACCCCCTGCACCAGTAAAGCCAGACAGGTACTACAGGGTCCCTGACTCTCATAAATTTCTTTACAAAAACCCCGCTGCAGACCCAGAAACAATTTCTCAGGGTCCTAAAGGGGTTAAAGCTTCCACTGCCAAAAATCCTGTCCCCTCAGATAGGGATTCCAGAGCTCTGGACAGATGGGGGAAAAAAGTTTACACTTCTGCTACTTTAGCTGTAAGAGCTTTAAACTGTCAGTTTCACATCCTTAAATATCAACAGTATCTCATGTCATTGTTAAAGCAGAAAATGGTTACAAACATAGAAAGTCCTGACAGTAAAGAAATGCAGGATTTATTGCATGCAGTTGAACAAGTGGGAAAGCATACTCTGCAATGTGGTTTTGATTCATTAGAGGCTTCTTGTAGAGCCGCAGTTACAGGCTCAGTTATTCGAAGACATGCTTGGTTGAAAGAACAAAGTTTATCTGACCATGTTAAAGTAAAATTATTGGATGCTCCACTACAGCATGATACTTTGTTTGGTGTTAAGGCAGAAGAGGTGTTAAAGAAAATGGAGGGTAAAGCAAAGTCAATGCAAACGGTGAAAGATTTCTTACAGGTTCAACCACCTAGATTTAGCAGAAACTGGCCTTCAAAAAATTAGTCCTTTCCAGTGTCAGACAGGCCACAAAGAGGGAGATACAGACACCCAAGAGGCAGATCTCCGCCCCAAGGCTCCTACAGACCTAAACAATGGGGTGCTTCAGCCCCTAAAGGAGGAGAAGACAAGTCACAACCTTATAGGAAACAGTCACAATGACTTCCCTCTGCAAATGGCAAGCTCTTACCAGTTGACAGCACCCCTAGGGGGAAAGCTAGCACTTTTCTCAAAAAATTGGCACATGATCACCCAAGACCAATGGGTGCTGAATATAGTTTCTCATGGGTGCAGGTTCCATTTCCACACGCTTCCAAAATTAAAAGGTATGCCAAACCTGCCACAAAACCAATGGGCAGAGGCACAAAAACAGATTGCTGCTCTTATGGATATGGTAGCTATTCAGAAAGTTCCTCAAGAAGAACAGGGGCAAGGATTTTACTCAGTAATTTTCTTAGTACCCAGAAAAGACAAAGCCTGGAGACCAATACTGGACCTGTCAATCCTAAGTACCTTCCTGGATGTTCCAAAATTCAAAGTGTTAACACTACAACAACTTCTGCCCATGCTGGGCAAGGAGGCTTGGCTAGTTACTTTGGATCTCAAGGAGGCATACCTGCACGTCCCAATCAGACAATCGTGCAGAAGATACCTCAGATTTATAGCAGGCTCAATGCATTACCAATTCTCTGCACTGCCCTTTGGCTTATCTACTGCACCCAGGGTCTTCACAAAATGCCTGGCGCCAGTAATTGCATTTTGCAGACAAAAACAAATTCAAATATATCCCTACTTGGACAACTGCCTTATTCAAGCAGAGAGCAAGGACATTCTTCTAAAGCACTTGGCATTTGTAAAAAGATTGCTAATTTGCCTAGGGTACACAGTAAACAAAAAGAAATCAAAACTAGTGCCCTCTCAAGAGATGATATTCCTGGGTGCAAGCTTAAATGCAACTGCCCAAATGGCTTATCTCACGCCAAACAAACAAAGGCAACTGATTCATTACTTTCAAATGATGGCTACAAAGACCCAGCTCCCTGCAAGAAAAATTCTGCAGGTCCTGAGTTTCATGGCATCCTGCATTCTACTAATTCCATATGCAAAACTGCATATGAGGAAACTACAATGGTATCTAAAAAGTGTTTGGACTCAGCATTGTCACAGCCTAGAGACAATCAAAACCTTGATCCCCTGCCTACAACAGGAGTTTTGATGGTGGTCCCAGGCCTGTCACCTTAACAAGGGACAGGCTTTCACCTTACCTACAGCCAGGCAGACAAAAACAACGGATGCTTCGGATTATGCCTGGGGAGCACATATGGCAGGAAAATGTATTCAGGGCACGTGGCCCAAGGAACAAATGCATCTTCACATCAATCAAAAAGAGATGCTAGCTATACAGAATGCCCTGACAGCCTTCAAGGACCTAATACATCCAGGACAACTATTAATAAAGACGGACAATACCACAGTTATGTGGTACATAAACAAGCAAGGGGGCACGCATTCCTACCCCCTATGCAGACAAGCCATGACTTTGTGGAACACAGCACTGACCTACCAGGTACATTTGCAAGCACAATTCCTGCCAAGAACAAAAAATACACTGGCAGACGAGCTAAGCAGAAATCTCATGGATCCTCACGAATGGAAGCTAAATCCACAAGTGTTCAACATGATAACAAGGGAATGGGGACGCCCAGACATAGATCTTTTTGCCTCCCCTCACAATTGCCAAACACAGAAATTTTGCACAAGGACTTATCACTCTCAAGCATGGAAAGTGGAGGCTCTATCATTCAGCTGGAAAAACCTGACAGTCTATGCCTTCCCTCCGATGCCTCTTCTCACCAAGGTGCTTCTAAAAGTCAGACAAGAAAGGCCAAAAATGATCCTGATTGCACCAGACTGGCCATGCCAGCACTGGTACCCAATCCTAAAGACTTTGTCCCAAGGCCGACCTTGGCCTCTACCTGAAATCCCTCATCTTCTGACACAGCAAAACAATCAGATTCTGCACAGTCAACTCAGAACTTTAAACCTGGCAGCATGGCAGATAATATAGCCACTCAGACTGCACCTCTCTCTAAAGCTGTTATGGATGTAATTTTGGAAGCCAGGAGACCCAGCACTAGGAAATCTTATGCAGAAAAATGGAAGAGATTATGTGCTTGGAACCAGGCACAAGGGCTCGACCCACTGGTCCCTAGTATACCTCAGATTTTGCAATACTTGACTGAGATGTTGGACAAAGGCCTATCTTTTTCATCTATTAAAATCCATGCCTCTGCCATTTCAGCTCATTACAATGCGGATCCTCCTATTTTTTCACATCCTCTACTATGACAGTCCCTCAGAGGGGCAAAGAATATAAGACCCCCTGGGAGAGCACCAGTACCTACTTGGGACCTCAATTTTGTTTTAGAAAAACTAACACTGCCTCCATTTGAACCAGCCAGCACAGCTGACCTTAAATTCTTGTCATGGAAAACTGCTCTGCTCCTAGCAATAACTTCAGCAAGAAGAGTCTCAGAGTTACAGGCATTGATGGCTGTGGAACCTTTACTCATTTTTCATCAAGACAGGGTTTCTCTTAGCACAAACCCAACATTCATGCCAAAAGTGGTCTCCAATGTGGTCTTAAACCAAACCATTCATTTGCCTCCTTTCTACCCAAATCCCCAGAATAAAGGGGAAAGACTTCTGCATGCTTTGGATATACACAGGCAGCTACAATTTTACTTGGACAAAACAAAAGCTTTCAGAAAAACTGAGCAACTGTCTGTAGCATATGCTGCAGGATGACAAGGAAAGCCTATTACAAAGCAGGCAGTCTCCAAATGGATAGGACACTGCATCTGCTTCTGTTATGCACAACATGGCAAATCTGTGCCTAAGGGCATTAAGCCTCATTCTACCAGAGCAGCAGCCACTTCAGCAGCCTTCCTCAGAAGGGTACCAACCAAAGACATATTAGAAGCTGCAACTTGGAGCTCAGTGCACACTTTTACCAAGCACTACCACCTACCTCTCTACTCCAAATCCAGAGCAGGCTTTGCCACCGCAGTTCTGCAGGGCTTGTTAGCCTCACCTAATCCAATCTAGACCCAGCCACCCAACCTCAGCTTTGGGATTCTACCCAAGTGTAATGACTGCAATAGTGAAACATGATGAACATAATACAGTTGTGTACCTACCATAAATGTAGATGTTCGAGTGTATTCACTGTTGCAGTCCAGGTTACCCATCCACCACCCCCCTCTTTGCTGGGGCTATTCTGTACTTCTCAACTCTCTACAACCTATGTGGTCTATTTGCTTGTAGATGAAGGAAATGTTTATA
>NC_056736.1:317200909-317340909 GCF_019279795.1 Protopterus annectens
TAATTGAGTACAATGTCCCTTTTTGGATGTACCTTACCAGAGACCTGCAGCAACTGGAAAGTCCCCTAAAGTACCTCACCAAGAGGATCAAAGGGCTCAAACAGATGCCATATGCTGCCCGGTTAAAGAAACTCCAGCTCTACTCAGTGGCATGCCGCCTGCTCAGAGGTGATCTGTGCCTGATGTATAAAGCCATGTCCAACCTGGAATTAATGGACATGCTGCACCTCAGAAAATCCAAATCGCATCGAGCTACGTGCTCGAGAGACTTGAACCTCAGCACTGAAATAAATAGGACATGCTGGAGGGACAGATTCATAACCCAGAGGCTCCCTTCACTCTGGAATAAAATCCCAGTCCAGCTTAGACAGAGTCCCTCATTGACTCTCTTCAAGAGGAATCTTGATGAGTGGCTGGGAGATCGTAGTTTACCCCGGGTATCACTTCTGTGTCACTGTTAGACAGAGGCACAGTATATTAACCTCGAAAAAGGACATAGCAAAATTAATTTAAAATGGGTGGTGAAAGCCAAACACACTCTGGCTAGGCTTATAAATGCCCTAGGGCAGATAGCCTCGTATGAACCTATGAACCTATAATCAAGTGTTCATAATAGTGAATGTTTTCAGTTCCTGTAAAAGTGGGAAACTCATTTTCACGCTTCTGCCAGAGTGACTTTGTGGGAGGTTGCTGAAGAAGAGGAATGGGAATTTGCACTTTTCCCACTATTTTGCCACCTCTGAGTTGGTATGAATAATCAGCAGAGGGTATGGGGATGCGGAGGGAGGTGGTATGAGTTTTTTTTTTTTAATTTTGGATTTTCTCTCCATTTTACAGTTTGATGTTTTTGTACTTCAGTGTATTTATGCATGTGTGTGTGTACATACACACACACACACACACACACACACACACACACACACACACACACACACACACACACACATAATGACTCAAATGAAAAAAGTATTAAGTCATGGTTAATCTACTAAAAAATTGTGTTTGTCTTTAATCAAGAACCATGTTACATCGAACAAAAAAAATGAACAAAAAAGGGAAACAGTTTCTTTTTCCAAATGATTAAAATAAAGTTAAAAAAAACACTTAACTACTAGATATAATTTGTCTGAATATTGGTACTTTTAAGAAAATGGTATTTAGTACCCTAATCTGTAGTTCTGGGGTTTGGAGCATACATTACTGGGTAAAGTAAAATTAGTTAGCACCCATCAGTATGGTTGGCAGGAGGGTTATCCTCACAATACCACTGTACTAGACAGACACAGACACATACTCACCACAGAGTGTCATACACAGTCACACATGTAAATCAAAAAAAAAATAATTACGTTACCTAGTCCTTACCCATAAACACTCATGCAGTTGTGCACACAATCATATACACCCACAAATATACATACTCAAACCCAGTGATAACTCTTTTACTAAAAATGTTTTTGCATTACTGCCTACTCCTAATTATCTTGTATTTGATATTCCAGTATTTAGCTACTTCACTGTTTAAGTGAGGCCAAATTTACCAATAGAAAATATATAAAATATGCTATATAATATGGATCTGCTTCATATAGAGGACTTCCCATTTCGTGGACTTGCAGATCATCGAGACCACATTGCCAAAAACTGAAATTAACAAACTCCTTAAACATCGTATTTTACCTCTGAGAAACTAACCACTTGTCCACCAACAATTAAAATAGAAATGGAAGCAAATTAAACCCAGCAAAGTGGGGGGCTTTGACCCCTTACCCCCCTAAATAAATATACCAACTCCAAAGTCTCACTATAGTGGAGTAAAATACGATGTTATGGGAATTTGTTATTTTAAGTTTTCTGCAATGTGGTCTCAATGATCTGCAAGTCAGCAAAATGGTAAGTCCACTAAATGAAGAGGATAGATATAGATATCTGTACTAACACACACACACATAATATATATATATATCTATATATATATATATATATATATATATATATATATATATATATATATATACACACACACACACATACATATATATATATATATATATATATATATATATGTGTGTGTGTATATATATATATATATGTGTGTGTGTGTGTGTGTGTATATATATATATATATATATATATATATATATATATGTATATGTGTGTGTGTATATATATATATATATATATATATATATATATATATATATATATGGGTCTACTACTAATGCCCGAAACGACGATTCCCCGACGGAAAACTCCCCGACGCCAGATGACCGACATCACACAAACCCGACAACGCAAAACACCGAACACCATTACACCGACACACGGAACGTAAACAACACGCGACACTACATAGCATACACACTAGCCCTGACCCAAACCCTAACCCTAAGGTCCGACACTGCTTCACCTACCTGCACCTAACCCTAACTCACTTAACCCACCCCTAGCCCAAGCTCCGACACTAACACACACATCACCTACCTGCACCCTAACCCTAACTCACTTAACCCTAGCCCAAGCTCCGACACTAACGCACACTTCACCTACCTGCACCCTAACCCTAACTCACTTAACCCACCCCTAGCCCAAGCTCCGACACTAACGCACACATCACCTACCTGCACCCTAACCCTAACTCACTTAACCCGTCCCTAAACTACAGTCCCTCACTAGCACACACTTACCTTACCCGAACCATACCTCCGACACGAACACACACTCACCTTTCCCACAGCCTAACCCGACATCCCACAATCTCGAGCACTTACCTGACCGCTCCTAACTCCGTCACCATCGCACACTTACCGTGTCACAATCGCACATTCCCTTGTCGGTCTTTCCGCTGTCGGCAAATCACCCTGTCAGTACACTTACCTGTCGGTCATCTGGCATCGGTGAGTTTTCCGTCGGGGAATCGTCGTTTCGGGCATTAGTAGTAGACCCATATATATATATAGACATGTATATGTAAAGAGAGAGTAGAAAGAGACAAGATAAAGAGAGTGTGTGAGTCATTGATATGCAGCTACTCATTCACCTTTTATTCTGTTAAGCCATTTCAAAGTTACTTTGGAACCAGGTGACTCACTGGGCCCATGACAATGAAATTTGTCTCAGATGGTGTGGCATCTTATCGCAGGAAACACGCACAATCACAGTTAGGCAGCATACTTGCTTATATGCAAATAAGAGATTTGAAGTAGCACTTCTTCATTTATAACATGTTTCTGGGATGTAGGAGGAGCTCATCTCCCACAAATTCAAATGGTCACAGGAAAACATGGAATACTGACCTCAGAATGAACCCGGCTGTGTATTAAATTGGAGAACTAAGCACCGTGCGACAGCATATTTATCTGTCTTGTATATGTATAGCTACATCTGTATTGCTGTCTAGCTGCCCATCTATCTACATGGATAGGTAGATGAGTAGACAGACAAGCACAGATATATAAGTAGATAGATGGACAGGTACACTGAGATTACATAGTTTTATAGATAGACTGCATATAGAGGTACATATAGAGGTTTTATTGCCTGTGGGCCTAGCAAAGCCTAATATTTCCTTTTGCAGCTGACCACCCTTACTTCATATCCATTGCCATCTGTCCAGTGTAGCTTGCTCATTTCCATTTAATACTTCACATTCATGTAAGTTTCTACAGCCTGTAGCATTGTGTAGCCATTAGGTCAGTTGTCCTCTACCATCCCATATCTTTCTTAATCAGACATGGCCTATAACATCTCACTACTGTCTGGTCCAAGCCATTGCCTGACCCTTTCATGCTGTAGGCAAGAGGAACCTGTATATTGCAGTCTGAGCAGCCTTTGTAATCCATCCAGCAGGTATGCCTTACAAAATAAACCAAGAATGAGCCCAGCAGTGTCAATGTCCACCAATAATAACAAGCAGGCACCGCTTTGGATACGTTCACTCACGATCAATTTATTCAACAAATGCAAAAAGTTAGATTGAGCGCTTTCTTCCCTTCCATAGGGATTTCATCAGAATCAAATTACTATCCAATTTCCTTCCTTGTATCCCCCTGTGATAATGATGTCATCATCAATTAAAACAATTTAAAAAAAAAATTTTTTTTAAAAATACAACATTTGAAGGGACATCCCTTTTAAACAACCCTATTTACAAAACAAGTTAAAAATTCAAACATTTAAAGTTCATTCCATTCCTAAAAAATACTAATATGTGTATAGTATTGCTTGAAACTAATGGTATATTATATATTTAATTAAGCGTGCTCTTGAATTTATCTTAGAAATACACAAAAATATGTGAATATAAACATATATATTTATGCCATATAAATATATATTTATACAATTGTATAAAAAATGTATTAAAAAGATATGTAAAAAACATGAATACTTTGTTCTTATTTTCCGCATTCCATTCCCTTAATTAATATAGGTTTTATTGAAATTATTTCGTTTAACCCAGGGGGCTGACTTGCTTGTAATTTTATTTGCCATCTTAATTCCCTTTCCTCAATATGGCTTTTATAGTCGCCCCCCCACTAGGGTTTTGTGACACTTTTTCTAAAATTGCAAATCTAAACTCTTTATATGCCACACAGCTAATAGAATGCCTATATAGGGCATTATTTACATTTTTAGTAGCTATTTGGTATGTATGTTCGTAAATCCTGTCCCACAATCTTCTCTCTGTCTTACCTACATAGAATGAGGGACAGGACTTACACATAGCCTATATAACTCCTATAGTCTGACAATGACCTTTTTCAAATCTAACCATGGTTTGTAAAGAATTATTGATGGTTACTTTCTCATCTAGGCAAATATATTTACATTGCGTACAGTGTCCACATTTGTTAGTGCCTTCTCTATTTTTGTTTTTCATGCCCTTCTCAAAAGTTTTTTTTTAAATTAGGGCCTACTTTATAAACAAAATTTGGTTTAGTACCACCAATGTTTCTCAACCTCTGATTATTCCTTAAAATAGCCCAATTCCTTTTCACTATTCTCTCTACCTCATATGTATTTTTTCCATATGGAACTACCATAGCTTTCTCAAATCTATTATTCTCTCTATCTATTGAACTTCTACCCACTTTAGTACTCTCTAAATTCCCTAACAATGGCTTATATTTTTTCCCCATTCACTTCTTACATAATTAAGATATTCATCCAATATTTTTCTTGGGTAACCTCTCTCTTGAAATAAGGTGACAACCCCCTTCAATTCTTTATCAATATCTTCAATATTTGAGGTCATTCTAGCTATTGTTATTAATTGCCTCTTTACTATACTGTTCTTTTGTTTAAAAGGGTGATCACTTGTATATTGTGAATAAGAATTACTAAAGGATGGTTTCCTATATACCTTACTTTTAAAACCCTTTTCATATTTCTCTATGTAAGTGTCTAAGTAATTTATTCCATTCTTATCATAGGTGTATGTAAATTTTAAAAATCTTGTACTGTCATTTAGATGTTGAATCAATTCCTTTATTAAATTCTCTGGTCCTTTCCATAAGATAAAGATGTTGTCTAAGAATCTCACATAAAAGTTCATATACTGAAAAAATCTACTTTGAAAGACACGGCTTTGTTCCCATTCCAGCAATACAAGGTTTGCAAATATAGGGGCACAGGACCCCCCATAGCAACCCCTTTGTATTGCCTATAATATTCTCCTTGAAATATTATAGAGTTATGCTCTAAAACTATTTCCATAAATTCCATGATTAGCTCCTTTTTAACATTATCTACTACAGTATTATTATGTAGACTGTCTGAGAATATTTCCAGCCCTTCCTGTTTTGGAATGGATGTAAAAAGATCTACCAGGTCTATGGTTATAAAAATTAATTCCTGATTCCACAAACACAAATCATTATGTATTCTACCCAGAAAGTCCCAAGAATCCTTAAGTATGTGCTCACCATTCACTATCGGTTGCTTTAGCCATCTATCTATAACCAAACCAAATGGGTAGGTTTTTGATCCACGACCATGCACTGTCGGTCTGAATAATAAATTGTCCAGGCCTTTATGAGTTTTAGGTATGCCAAATATAGTTGCTACTATTCGCTTTACTACTTTTAAATAATTATACAGATCACCAGAAATTCTGTGTTTCAAAAAATAACCTTCTAAATAAAACTCAATTCTTCTATGACTAATATTAATTTCATTCAATGAAGATGGTTGGTATGTATCTAAATCATTTAGAATTTCAAATATTTTTTGGGAGTATTCCATGGAATCATAAAAACCATACCTCCCCCCTTATCGGGTTGCATCATTCTGATTGTGTCATTTCCCCCTAAGCATTTTTAAAACTTCATTTTCTTTTTTACTTAGGTTATAATTCATTGACACATACTGTTCTTTACTTTTCAGCTTATAAATATCCTCTATAATGGCTTTTTCCAAAATATTAAGTGTTGGTTCTAATGGTGGGTTAAAAATACTTTTATTCCTGGGTTCTGTATTCCTTTCTCTCCTTTCATTTCGTATCTGTTCCTGAAACAAATATGCAAGATTCAATTGCCTCATTTACATTTTAAGCTCTATTATTATTTCCGTATAATCAAACTTTTTAGTCGGCACAAATTTCAAACCTTTCATACATAAATTAAAATGTTCTTTTGTCAACTCTAAACCTGCGTAGTTGTATGTATGGTATCCATTCATAGTGAATTTTATTCCATCCTGTACTATAATGTCTACCACCTCTACCTTTTGTTCCTGTTCCTGTTCTTTTTGTTCCATCCATTTTCTACCTGACCTCTGTCTTCTTCCAGTCCCACATCCCATTCTTGTCGATATTGAAAATGTTGGGGCTCATTAAAATCTCTATAGTTATATTCACTAAAGTAGGGTTTACCCTTGTTCCTTATGTATACTGTCCTTTATGATCATATCCCTTTCTCTGTATTCCTTACTTAACTTGTCAGTTTTAAACACATATGCCCTATTATTTTTGTATTCATTCAAATCTCTCTGCATTTTTTTACATTTTGTATTAAATATGTTGTTACACTTAAACTCAATATTTTCCATTTTCCTATAAAATAGATCTTTATTATCTATAAATACAAGATCATTTCTATTTTTTGTATCTAAAATCTCTGCTTTTTCAATGAGCACAATTAATTTCTTGTCATTATTTTTTATAATTTTCTCTATGGTAGTTCCATATGGAAAAAATACATATGAGGTAGAGAGAATAGTGAAAAGGAATTGGGCTATTTTAAGGAATAATCAGAGGTTGAGAAACATTGGTGGTACTAAACCAAATTTTGTTTATAAAGTAGGCCCTAATTTAAAAAAAACTTTTGAGAAGGGCATGAAAACCAAAAATAGAGAAGGCACTAACAAATGTGGACACTGTACGCAATGTAAATATATTTGCCTAGATGAGAAAGTAACCATCAATAATTCTTTACAAACCATGGTTAGATTTGAAAAAGGTCATTGTCAGACTATAGGAGTTATATAGGCTATGTGTAAGTCCTGTCCCTCATTCTATGTAGGTAAGACAGAGAGAAGATTGAGGGACAGGATTTACGAACATACATACCAAATAGCTACTAAAAATGTAAATAATGCCCTATATAGGCATTCTATTAGCTGTGTGGCATATAAAGAGTTTAGATTTGCAATTTTAGAAAAAGTGTCACAAAACCCTAGGGGGGCGAATATAGAAGCCATATTGAGGAAAGGGAATTAAGATGGCAAATAAAATTACAAGCAAGTCAGCCCCCCCGGGTTAAATGAAATAATTTCAATAAAACCTATATTAATTAAGAGAATGGAATGCGGAAAATAAGAACATAAAGCATTCATGTTTTTTTTACATATGTTTTTAATACATTTTTTATACAATTGTATAAATATATATTTATATGGCATAAATATATATGTTTATATTCACATATTTTTGTGTATTTCTAAGATAAATTCAAGAGCACGCTTAATTAAATATATAATATACTATTAGTTTCAAGCAATGCTATACACATATTAGTATTTTTTAGGAATGGAATGAACTTTAAATGTATGAATTTTTAACTTGTTTTGTAAATAGGGTTGTTTAAAAGGGATGTCCCTTCAAATGTTGTATTTTTAAAAAAAATTTTTTTTTAAAAATTGTTTTAATTGATGATGACATCATTATCACAGGGGGATATAAGGAGGGAAATTGGATAGTAATTTGATTCTGATGAAATCCCTATGGAAGGGAAGAAAGCGCCCAATCTAACTTTTTGTATTTGTTGAATAAATTGATTGTGAGTGAACGTATCCAAAGCGGTGCCTGCTTGTTATTTATGCCTTACAAAATGTTTGCATTATTATGCTGGAGGGTGAAATATGACTTGAATCTCTTAACTGAGTAGGTTTAATTTATTTTTGACCTCCCACATCTAGTACTGCTATGACTTACCCTGCAACAGGCTTGTAATCCTTTCGGATTTTAGCCCGGCACTGACATCTAATGGTTTGCTTTATGAAGGTAAGTTGCACCACAAAACCATGTATCTACATACATGATAAAAACGTACTAATCCAAATAACCACAGGGTCATTAGCACTCTAATTAACTTAAAGGATGAAAATATCCATTGGTTTAGGCCAGGGTACAGCCTGTGGAGGTATTATTCTGATTGTCTTTATTGATATCCACCTAAAAGACTTGGCCCAGGCAGGCTGTCAGTAAGAAATATTAAACATACAAATATTCTCCAGTACGAGTCTCATTTCTGGCCAATTCATGAGTCTTCCTTCTTAAAAATCTGCCATTGTTTTTTTCTGCCACTGCAGAGATTTCATAAGCACATGTACAGCCTTAGCCTCACAACCAACACTATGTCCTGTATCTGGAATTAAGCATTTATCAGACCTGGACTAGAAGATCACAAGCCATCCTCAGCCTCCCAATTCTGTCTCGTCTCAGTACTACCTATGCTTTGTAAAATCCTTGAAGAAATAATTTACAAACAACTTGACACTTAACTTAAAGAAACGCCACTTACATTTTTGGAAGCAGCATGGCTTTTGTGCGGGTAGAAGTACTACGACTGCTCTCTGGACACTCAGAGCAGACATCCTCACTAACATGGATAAAGGTAACCTCACTAGTGCAGTATTTATTGACCATACCTGGGCCTTTGACTTGTTTGACCACTCCATCATATTATCCTCCTTACATGATATCAGTTTAAGTTCTGAATGTAACCAGTTGTTCAAAGATTTCCTGACCAACCAAATTTTCCCGGTTAAAATTGGGGCCTGCATTATAAGATACAGCCTTTCTCTTTCAGGGGTTACTTGGGAATTAATTCTTGCAACAGTACTGTTCTCCATTTTTATAAATAAACTGCCGTTTGTCCTACTTCATCTAGAACTCATTTGTGCTGCTCAACTAGAATTTGGCTTTCTGTTATTTTCCATTGCCTTATAAAAAGATACTATAATCTCTTTCTAAAAAAATCTTGTCATTTCCTCTCCAGATCCCTTCAGTGTGAACATCCCTGCAGCACCTTGGAAAAGGTACACTGGCTACCCATTCAAGGAGGAGACGGCCTGGTTCTTGGCTCCATTTTCTTCAGACACACTACCACTCTCCACGAGACTAACTAGATACAACCCACACTACAATTTAAGAAGCCAATTCATTAATGGCCCAATTGTCATACGTTTATCCACTAAATTTCATTCCACAGCCATTAAACTGTTGCAATCACTGTTAAATGATCTTAATGAAATCAGAGACTACAGACAGTTCAAATTTCAGTTTAGACAGTATTTTGGTTGCACTATTACATTTATCCAAGACAACCATGGTTACTTAATTTTCTTACCTGTCCAGTATATAACATCATACCATCAGCTTCTCTGTTGGACCTATCCATGCCCCCTTCTCCTGTTATTAGCTCTTCTATTGCAGCTCTTATTATTCTGCATTTTCTGCTCTCTTCACTGCTAAAATTTCTCCCCATACTTATATTCTATCTCCATTCTTTTAGCTGGATCAAATTTACCTCACCTACAACACATGTATTATACATTGTACCTATAACACATGTATTATGCATTGCACCTATAACACATGTATTATGCATTGCACCTATAACACATGTATTATGCATTGCACCTATAACACATGTAGTATGCATTGCACCTATAACACATGCATTATGCATTGCACCTATAACACATGCATTATGCATTGCACCTATAACACATGCATTATGCATTGTATACTCCTGATCTTCCTCCTTTTTAAACCTTCTTGTAAATATGTGTGCATTTTTTACATCTTTGTGATGTCACTATACTGTATAATTTGTTATACCTTTCATCTTACTTTACCATTGTTACTGTGTATATAACCTGGGCTGAAACTACTAATGGTCAGATTTGATCAGTGTTGTACCTCAGCAAACAAAATAAAGTAAGTAAACTTATTGCTTCTTTCTGCATGGGCTTGCTGTCTCTGTGCTTCATTTTCTTCTACTTTTAGCACACTGTACTTGTCCACTGAAGACTGCCAGCTGTACCTCTTTTCTTTCATTATTATTTTTATTTATTTATTTTGACATAGCATCATAGCTGTCATCTTCTTTACTCAAGAATCAGGAACAGTGGCTAAAACTAATGAAGAATCAAGGGCCAGTATCAAGAACATATTTTAAATAATATGTTAAATAAAGTAACGGCAGAGCAATAAGCTTCAAAGACTTCTCACAGTAACAGTTTGTCACGAAAAATATATTTATCATCCACCAAAACAGGTAACTGCAATACTCAACTGTTTATAATAAAGCAAACTCACGTAAGCAATAAAATGAATTTATTTGTAAAAACAGCAAGCGCTTTCACCACTGAGGCTTCTTCAGGCTATCAAAATATATTCAAAGTGCGTACTTGTATGCAATTAATTTGATGACATCATTTCCTCTCCCATTTTATTAACTATTTAAATTAAATATTTATTAAATATAATTAATCGTATTTTAAATTATGAATAGTCAACTCTATAAGAAAGACATTCTTCATATATAACGAATTAAAATATATGTATATAAGCAATCGCTTTCATGTTCTCTGAATTTTTTGTTAGCGCTATTTAAATACATCAGTTTATACAATAAATATATCATCACATATTATTAATATGTGCACAATAATATAAAACATTTTTATTCAAGTAATTATTAAAATTACAAAAACACATAAATGTCAACCATAAACTTGCAATATGTTTATGTATTAAAAATGCTTTTCATATAAAATGCCATAGTTCAAAATTGCTTCTAACTATTATAATGGCAGATTAGTCCTACTACAATGTATTAATATATCATTTTATTTAAATCTTTAATGCATCATTTCCTAAGTGGTCTGTTCTTCAAAACCGGCTTGATGGAAACTCTATCATTTAAGCCAGGTTGACAATCAGGCCTTAGCCTTTTTAATCCATCTGCTTTCAATTTCTTCTGTTCTATTCCTAACATCACCTCTTCTATCATTGGGAATATTAACTTGTATAACTTGGAACTTAAAATTATGTTCTGATGAATTACTACATATATGTTTTGATAAAGCACTTCTCATAGATTTATTGCTGATATCATAAATATGTTCTCTAATTCTATCTTTAAGTCTACGGTCGGTTTTGCCTACATAAAATGCAGCACATACCATGCATGTAGCTAGATAGACAAGATGTTCAGTACAACAATTAGCATCTACCTTAAAAGTGAATTCTCTGGTTGTGACCGGATGTACAAACTTATTAGATTTAATAATAAATTTACAAAAATTAGATTTCATGCAAGGTTTGGTACCATAATTTCAATGTGAATCAGTTGGCCTGGTTTTTAATCTATTAGGACCACATAACATCCTATAAAGATTCATCTTATTTCGATAAGTAAATGAGGGATGATCACCTATAATACTATAAATCTCATGGTTCACGGTCAAAATGTCCCAATATTTCATATATGTCTCCCTTACCTGTTTAACATCTTGTGTATAATAAATACACACTTTAAGCTCATCTGCACTCCTTTTACTACTGTTAGAAGCTAACGAACCATCAAAATTATTTCGTTCTGAAAAATATGGACTTGCTATATTTAACCGTAAATTATCTAAATCTAAGAAACCTTCCATCATCTCCTTAGATGTATATGATCTTTCCTCAAGTTTTTAATTCTAAAATTCCATTTCTAAATCCTGTTTCCGATGAATGCAAGCAAGATAGCAGCTATTTTTTTCCCATATTTTAAATAATACCGTTGTTCAGCTGGAAAGTTAGCAGAACAGGTTTGAATCAACACTTGTTTTCTGAAGAATAAGAAGTGTGAAACTAATGTTTTACATTATTGACTGACTGTAATCATCAGTGATTTAGCAGAAAGTCATTTTATGAAGGGCAAAGACATGAGGCAAAATAATAGACATTCTGTAAAGTCAGGAACAGTTGAGAGCTATGCATAGTATCATTACTTTCAGTTTGGCCCGGTGCATAGGTCTCAACCTCTAGCAATGTGTGACAAACAGTCAAAATGTGGAACACCCATTTTCACACTACGCGAAAGCCCACCATTTCCATGGGACCTGGTTGAAGTGTGCTTTCTGCCAGAAGTACTAAGTTAGTGAATACCGTACATTTTTAAAATTCAGTAGGACACATGTCAAATAAAACAAAGTCAGCAGAAACCATTGATAAAATGCGACATACTCAGTGGCTGGTGCCAGGTCTGCTGTACCAATTCACTATGAATGGTATTAGACTAGGGTCATACTCTGCAGAAACAATAATGTTAAATCTGCCACTGAATATTGTGTTGAGATCCAATGGCAGGAAATTCTGCAATTATATTAACGGAGCATCATTTCCATTTGGACCATGATTGCCTAATATTTCTTATACTGCTGCCTTTTCATACCACTCATCTGTCCAGATTTTTACCTCATATTTTCATCTGTTCCTTATAAATTTGTGTTTTTCTGGCTAATCATTGAGGATTGAAGTCAGTAAATAATAATAAATAATGACAGACATTTCAGTTTAAGACTTCATATCCTTCAGAAAATACACAGTAATGCAAAACCATTAACTTAAATAGTGACAGAATAAGATAATGTAAAGTAACATGCATTTGATAATGTAAAGTAACATGCATTTTCAAGTAAACTAAGTCAATATATTTACACTTATTGTCATTATTTCCTCAATGTAACTAACCATTTTTTCTCCCCAAATGGCAAGTTGGTAAGTTTTATGAAGGACAGAACAACATTCTGATCTAAAATCATGGACAGCTGAGAAGCACGAGTAACATACTATGTTGCGAGCTTCCTGTTTGAAGTCGATTATTGTCACTAAGTGGTATAAATTTTACCAAGGTGTCCTACATTAATCAAAAACAATCAAGAGGAACGGCGATTCCTCTTCAGCATAAATTTGACATTAGGAAGGAAATCAGACAGTGTAGCGAAAACTCATGTAGATGTCCACAAAATGTATGAGATCTCCACCAGAAAACCTACACTTTAAAAAAAAAAATACCGCTGGCTGCCAACACCTGCGGTACAGCGATTTTCATGTTCTAGTTTTCATTACGTAATTTGCGGAGAGGTTGCACATGTGACTGATACTGTTATTTCTACCAAGAATGCAGAACTGGAATGCAGTTGGCTGTAAGCAAGTACGGAAAAGCAAGCATCCAATAGGTAGTGTTTTTTTTTTTTAATTAACGTCCATACAGACCTATTGCTGGTGACTTGACTCCTTCCTCATTTGGATGTGGATGTCAAAACACAAAGCAGAGCAATGGCTGCTCATTACGGAACAGTGGAACATTCAGCTTAATCGATCACAAATGCGGAATGTTCCGCACAATCCGGAGCACATGGCTGCTCAGGCCTGGTGCTTCTCGCACTAGGGTGGCCTTCTATAAGCCCTTTCTCACCCTAGAATTGTATTTCCTGTATCTGTTTTAATCAGAAGAAACTTCAGGGTCACCATCCTTCTCTGATAAGTGGGTTATATTTATATTGCAAGTTGGGTGGCAGAAAGAAGGACTAGCCCAAGATCCAATGAAACTCCATGTGGCAGTTGGCCTGCACTGGTGTTGTGACCATATTTTTTTCATACTGGCATCCATTTTGTAGGCCTCTGTATGCTACGAGATGTGGTCTGGGCCATAAAGTGATGATGTCCCAATAACCACTCATATGCTTGGTCTGGCTTGCTCTTCTTAGCTTCATTCTCCACTGGGACTTCAAAAACAACCTGACCCTCCTCCCCATCAGCACATTGTCCCACTTCCTTCTACAGGAGATAGGCATGCAGACAAAGGCTTGTCTCTCCTTCCTGTCCCCATTGTTAGAAGGAATTCACAGGCTGAAGCAACAGCATGGATTTCTTAAAGTAGAATTATTTCAGACATTATGCTGCTACTACCGCTGTACAAGTTAAGCTAGGAAAATATAACTATGCTCTGCTGAATAACGAATATTCTTAGACACATGCTACTGTAACTGTGTTCTCTTGTTAGATACAGGCTATTATCAAGCATGTTATCAGGCAGTACAGGCAATTCTAGTCATGTGATTATATAACTCCACTTAAGAAATTCTTAATATTGGAAACTTTATGTGAAAGTGTCAGGGGAGGTGACTTTAAAAATAAAACAGAAAAGAGTGAACTTAAATGGTTTATAGAGTTTCACACTACCTGGGCTGAATGACTATGGACCACTCAAGCCCATTCTGAAGTGTTGTCCACTGTTTCACTGAGGTGATAAGTCAGTTTTAAGGACCATTTGCACTCTGATAGGATGTTTCATTTAATAACATGATTGTTTTGTTTTCTCATGAATGGGGAGAGGTGTATGTTGTTTTTGATTGGATGTCATGTGAACCATCATGTACAATGAATCGTTCTTATTGGATGTACCTGTGACGAATGGGGAGAGACAGGCAAAGGCTGGCAGCCTAGTCAAATAGAATTTAATACATAATTCTATCATTTGTATAAAACATGTAAAATACTGGCATGTTTTCTTGAATGAGAAAGAAATGAAATATGAGCTTCAAGATTGTTACAGCATTGCCCCCTTGCTGTAAAGAAAAACTAAGTCAAGCCTTTCAAATTTGTCTTTTGAAATTGAAATGATTTTATGATGACATTCTTTGATCTTTAAAGTTGGTTCCGGTCAGGCTGGCTGAAGACATTCTGTCTATTGTGTTAACTAAGGACTAATTGTTAGAGTGTATATGTGAAATGCCTTTTAGTTTTGTATTCTCCTGTGCAGGTGTTAGCTTACTGAATAATGAAGTTTCTATTAGCCTGGGAACTCAGAGCAGGTGTCAAGATGATGCAATATGAATACTGGGAAAACCTAAGTGTCAAAAATTATGTAATCTGGGGAGGACCCAGAGATGTGTTTGTTAGTAATGTTTAAATACTGTTTCTCACAAGAGACTGAGAGCATTTTGATCTGGATATCCAACTTACCAGCACTCTGCCTTATGCTCACATGTAAGTTTTAGCACTGTGATTTCTTGTAGGAATAGTTAAAGCTAGTAAAGATTAATTAGGTCTTTTTCTTTGAAATCAGACCTGTCCTACTGTATTATTTTAAGTTTCTGTGTGATCTGTGAACTCTTATATATCTCTGTGGTGTAGCAGTTTTGTCTTGTGTTTTAATTATTTATTATTAAATATTTTTAAAACCTTTTACCTGTGGCTGATTTGTGTAGAGATAAGTTCTAGAGTACATTGCATATTTATAGAGGTTATTGTAATAGGCCACTCTAAAGTAAGCCTTGACTGTTAGTCATACCACCATTGGATAATAATATTGCACAGTAATAATTGGACACCCTTTTAAGGGCCTTTTACTAGCTGATATTATTAACTGGGTGGTGGCAGTAATTACTACCGTATAGTCTGGGTAAAGTGGCACAGCTGGAGAATCTGTGTCAGCCTTTCCCAGGAGTGTCTGTGAAGTTGTATAAATACTTATCTCAGCCCCAGACTGACTGTGATCTCTGTGTGCACTTAAGGGAAATTGTACTTTACTGTGTGTATTAGTTATCCTTTCCTCTTCTATGAAACAACCTCCCTGGTGTTAGTGGTGAGGATTGAGGCTCCTTGATTGTTGGGCCAGGGCATGGTTGTCACAGTACCATTTTACTTCCACTATTCAGATGACCTGATATCACACAAGCTCATTCTGAAGTCTCATCTGCTGTTTCATTGATGTGATAGGTTAGTGTTCAAGGACCTCTGTACTCTGATAGGAGGTCTCATTTAATAATCTGCTTGGTTTATCTTCTTATGAAAGATGTGTGTCTTTTTTTTTCTGATTGGATGACATATACAATAACTAGTTTTTATTGGATGGCATGTAAAATAACTAGTTTTTATTGGATGTACGGTTTTATTTCTGCCATTCAAATAGTTGTATGTTTTCACTGATTGTAGGTGTGATGAAGCGGTGAACAGCTGTGAAAGCACTTACCTTGTTTTTAACCTTTTAATAAGATTTCTTCATGCTGTGGTAGTCAGAGCTTTGTGATTTCTTCTGTGGTGTATATTTGATAACCCCAACTTTTGTTTTATCGGTAGCCTCTTTTCCTTGTTGTACGCTTAATGAGATTAAGTCAGCAAACACAAATTCAGAAAAGTATATATATTAAAAAAAAAAAATATATATATATATATATATATATATATATATATATATATATATATATATATATAAATAATTTGTCTAATCATTCACGTAACTCTGTACAATTTATTAAGGCATATCACCTTTTATTTAGATTTCAGAGAAAATAAATAATTTAAGTCTTTCCAAACTTAGACATTTGAAATGTACTGACAGTTTGTTTTCTTATATCTCCTGTATTTTCCCATGTTGCATACTTACTGTGTCTAAAGGAGGGAATATATAACCATGTGTAGCATGCTTTTTCTACATACTTAACTAACAAATTCTAGAAGTCTTTAATTCTTTCACTGTTCATATAGTCTTTAAACATTTGTCTAAACTTTGTCTGTTTAGCCCACACATGAAAACAAGTAGAAAGAAAAGTTGACTACTAACCACTCAGATTGTCACCACCCCACAACCCAGCCACTCCACTGGCACCTGGGATACTAATCAAACCTGGGGTCACAGGGGCCAGAAGTGGGAGATCTCTCTCTCTGTCTCTGGGCCACTGATCTAGCTTCATGTTCTACTCAGTTAAATCAAATAATGTTGTATTATAAGAAATGACTAAAGTCAAGTCAGACATAAACAAGTGACTTGTATTTTAGGTTATCTCTCTAAACATATCATTAAACTGAAGTTAAATAGTACTTACTATGGAAAGGTTGGAGTAGTCCAGGGCATTATCTCTGTACACCAATATCCATGTAGATCACTAAATACGATTGTTATAGTAAAATTCAAAAGAATGGGGTGTCTTTGTTTTGAGGACTACTGTAAACAGCTTAGGGAAATGACTAGTTCTGCTAATTAAAGATCACGTCCAAAAAATATGTTTCTTTTTATCAAAAGAGATACCTGTAAATGGATTGCATCTTGTTTTTTGTCATCACATCTTCATAATAAAAGGAAGCATTTTAATGGCTTTTTAACTGTAAATTAATTTTAAAAAGTCCTTAGAATGCAGGGAACTGAAATGTGAACTCCTGCTGTTCCATTCTGTTGATGGGGACCTTCTGATCTTAGAGAAGCAATTGGTTTAATGAAGGATGTAGAATATTGTAGTGTATGGAACCGTGGTCCTAAATATAGAGTAAACAGAAATCAAACAAAGATAAGAGATTTATAACTCAAAGATTTTTGCATTATGGAATGGTATACTTGTTTATGTTGGAAGTTCTTGTTCGATGTCAGTCTTCAAAAAAGGTTGGAAGATTATATGGTGGAAATAAATATAAATATGAAGTTACAGAATGTACAATACTTAATGTCAATTAAATCTGTCTGTAGTTGAATTAAATTATGAAACTATGAAACAATTGTGATGTGTTAATGTCACATTGAAAGTAACTATTCTTACTGCAGAGTCAGAAGGCCTGACAGACTGTTAATTTGTTAGTTTGGCAGTTAATTAAATGTATGCAATTGCATAGAAGTTAATTAAATAAGTAATTAAGGCTTATCCAGAGAATCAAATCAGTACATTCTGCTTGGACATACTGATTGAGTCAAGATAGTAGCATACATTCATGTTTCAGTTCTGTTTATATGCAGAACTCTATATAATCAATTAACTGCT
This sequence comes from Protopterus annectens, assembly GCF_019279795.1. Taxonomy (NCBI): domain Eukaryota; kingdom Metazoa; phylum Chordata; order Ceratodontiformes; family Protopteridae; genus Protopterus; species Protopterus annectens. The sequence continues at coordinate 317,219,222 of NC_056736.1, forward strand.
ACGGATCCATTAAGACAATTCTTTTTGCCATCGAGACATGATCACAACAATGAAGATGCAGTCTGCTTACAGGTATCCCATTCTCTTAAAAAAATCTTTGGATGTGATCTTTAACTCCAGATCATGTGTGGGCAGATGGCGATCAAGTTACCAAGGAAACTATGAAGTGTGATGCAAAGAAAATGAGATGTCTTGGCAATTACAAATTAAATAATAGATTAGCACCTTATAGTAATGTTGTCAGCACCTTCACATTGCAAATAAATATTATTTTGTTTTTATTCTTTTATAGCACTGGATGCAGGAAAGGTTGGACTTGTATTGTCCTATGCCGTCTCAATCATGGGAATGTTCCAGTGGGGAGTCAGACAAAGTGCTGCAGTTGAAAATTTGGTAAATTTGAAAGTTATTTTTTTTATCTTCTTACTCTGCACTTTATCAAATGAAGTGAATATGGTGAAGCACTTTTTTTTTTTTTTTTGGTAAAGAGTTCCATGGGAAAATATCGTGTTTCAGACATAATCTGTCAGCAAAAGATAAAAAAATCATTGAATTTCAAATACTATAATCTACTCATTTTTGACATGTTGTCCACGTTATTTTAAGTCTGTTCTCAATAATTTCATTATTCCACTCCATGGATCAGCTCAGTAATGGTAATTATTCGGTTTGTGTACTAACTATTCTTACACGCAGTAAAGGTCTCTGCTATTTCTGTTGGTTGGTTTTTCTGTGGTTCTAACTTCTTTATAATGCAAAAGAATGTCTGTATTTTCTTATTTATGAACAAATTCATCAGCAGAGAGACTATAGTTTTATATTCATAAATATTCCAAGGCCAGTGAATCCCATAACCATTCTCATCATACCAGTAGCCTTCCTTCGGCAGCACCTCCTTTCTCCATGAGGGCCAGACTAGTCAATCCTGGAGTAAATTCGTGGACATTCATCTGTTTTATGTTTAAAGGAAGATAATGAGCTGCACTGCTTAGCGTGCAGGAGGTGCTTGGCAATAAACCTGTCTCTCCACCACATTTTAATTATCTGCTGATCAAGATTTAGTTCCTTGGTTCTAGTATTGATGGAGATATTGGATGCAGAGAGAAACAATAGGTCCAAGACAGGCAGATCTCTAATATAGCAATGCATGCAACAAGATCCCTTAGGGAGGGAGCTTCTAATCTCTCTTGGTAGCTCAGGAACTATAAAGCTTTGGGGTCTTTCTAATTGTTTCATATATTTAGTAATATGCTTCCCAAAGGATGTGTTGTACTTGATAATTAGCCTGATCAGTACTTGAGTACAAGGGATGATTACTCTTTACATATTGATTATATTCTTTTGGCAGTTAGCTGTGCTAAATAAAAGGATTCCTTAAACCATTGTTACACGATGGTCAAAAGAGCGGGATCTATCAACCCAAGTACCTAGATCCCTAGCTACATTTTAATTTTGTAAAGGTCTGTTTTCTACACAGTATGATGAAAGGAGAGGGTGTCTAACAAAAGTTATTATACTACACTTTATAGCATTTAGTTTGAGCCCATTTTTGGTGTACCAAGATTTTACTAGGTCAAGTTTATTCTGAGGGTTTGGGTGTCTTAGCTTGACTTAACAACAATGTCCAGTTTGCAATCATCCACAAACTTTTTTTAGCGAGAGGTCTTGGTCATCTGCTTAGAAATCTGAAAAATAAATACCAAGAAGGAATGGTCCCAGCACCAAGCCCTGAGGGATATCATTGGTCACTTTTATACTTTATGATGCAGTACCTGTAACTCACACTTTGTGGTTTCTGTCTTTCAGCCATTCTTCTAGCCATCCTACCACATATGAGTCGATTTTTAAAACATGTATAATTTGTATGATGCCTGCATGGGGAGTGGTGTCATAAGACTTAGGCAGGTCAAGATGTGTTACATGCACTGCATGGCCACCATCTACACCCTCCATAACCCCTTTAGAGAAATTTATTTATTTTATTTTTATTTATTTTACATTTGTTGACCGGGATAGTCCGACTGGATGCATGTCCATTTTCAGCGGAGGCCCGGGGAGAAAAGCTCTAAGGAATAACAAATCCAACATAACATGTCACATATTACAGATAGATTATTTACAGAGATTAGATGAGCAGACAATATAAATCACATATAGAATATTTACAGTGATTAGAAGAGCAAACATTATAACTGTTCCTCAGGTAAAGTTATTCAACAAGTGAAAATTTGATTAAATTACATAGTTGGCTACATAGCAGATTTACACATTCCAGAGAAAAGTTAACCAGGCTTGATACAGTCGCATAGCCAGTTTGTTCCCAGGTGGTGTTTGAACCTAGTTTTAAACTGAAGAAAGTAAGGTAATATCAGCTGGTAGAGAGTTCCATGATCTACCTACTGAATTTATGAAGAGAGTCACCGGCTGAGTTATTAGTTTTACATATCTGAATAAGGAGTCTGTTGAAGGAGCGCAACAATCTAGGATTATTATAGAAGGTGACAAGAATTTTTAGTGCAGGGGTATTGTTAGGGTTGTATATGATTTTATGGGCCATAACCAATTGGTTATATATGATGCGACTGGGTAGTTCAAACCATCCAAGCTGGATTAGATTAATGCAGTGATGTCTCCTAAAAGACAGCCCAGTGGCAAACCTGGCAATGTGGTTATAACAGATTGAGAGTTTGTTCAAGACAGTCCAGTTAACATTAGAGGGAAGAGGGGATGCATGCAGAAGAGTAGAGAGAATGTGAGATCGAGCTATGGCAACTTTGGGTTAGGAAGGCTTTTATTCTGTAAAGTGACCCTAACTTTTTATTGATGGCTTTGATCAATTGGTTGACATGTAGGTCAAATTTTAGATTATTATCTATAATGACACCTAATAGTTTAGTAGAGAGGTCAGGGGAGATTATTGTTCCATCATTTGCTTTTATTCTAAAGTTAACAGCAGTAGACCTTTGTTTAGGTAAAAATAACAACATTTTAGTTTTTTTAGGATTTAGTATCAGACGTCGTTCAGAAAGCCAGTTTTCTATTGTGTTAAAGGTGGTCTGGGTAGCTAACGGTAACTCTATCGGGGTTGTAGCCGAGCAAATTAGGGTAGAGTCGTCAGCATATTGGATACAGCTGACTTTTGAGATGACAGTATTCATATCGTTGATGAAGATGGAGAATAACAGGGGCCCTAGTATAGAGCCTTCTGGTACTCCAAGGGTGTTAGGTAGTAGGTTAGAAAGTTTATTCTGCCAAAGAACAGCCTGCTGTCTACCACAGGTAGGATTTAAACCATTGAAGGGCTTTAGGATCTAGACTGTGTGTTTGCAGGGTGTAGATTAATAGTTGGTGGTCAACCATATCGAATGCCTTGGAGAGATCCAAGAAGAGGGCTGAAGAAATATGGTTATTGTTTCCATTATGGTTTATGGTGTTGGGAAAGGCTCGTAGGGTTGAGGTAGTGCTATGATGAGGTCTGAAGCCATGCTGTGTATCTGCCATGAGGTGATTATGGATTAGGCGGTGCAAGAACGGTCTCTGAATACATTTTTCCATAATCTTTGCAAGTGGAGAGAGTATAGCTATAGGCCTATAGTTGGACAATTCAGTAGAGTTACCTCCTTTATGAAGTGGGATTACATAGGATATTTTCCAGATAGTGGAAATTTTAGCTTCTTCTATGGTTCGATTGATAGGTATTCATACCGGGTAGGCAATAGCATCAGTTGATTTTTTTAGGTATTCAGCAGGAAGTTGGTCGGCCGTGAGTGTGGTGGGTTTTAGTTTTTTGATTAGGGTATGGATAAGTGATGTGCCGACAGGTTGAAAGCTAAATGAGAGTAGGTTTCTAGGGGTGGTACTTTCTGGGCCATGGAAGCTAGGAGGTAGTTTGCAGGCTAGGGCTTGAATTGTCTCGGTAAAGAATCGGTTAAAACTATCTGAAACATCTTCTTGGGGTTTATCAGCAGTGGCAGCTGGGACAGAGGTAGTAGTTTGTCCAGGGTGTAGTAGATTATTCAAACCTGCCCAAAACTTCTGAGGGTTATTTTGATGTTCTGTCTGTAATTTGCAGTAGTATTGTTTTTTGTTTTGTAGAATGAATTTTTTAGTTTCGTTCCTAAATTGCCTGTATTTAATTTGATCTTGGGGGTGTTCAGTTGAACACCATAAAGCCCAGGCTTTATTTCTAATGCTAATTTTGAGTCTAGTCTCTTTTGAAAGCCATGGCGCAAATTTTGCCTTTGTTCTGTTTGAGCGAATAGGTGTGTGTAAGCCAAGGATCTCAATGAATTTATTGTTAAAGTACAGAACTGCTTCCTCTAAGGAGAGGAGTTTTAGAATAGACCAATTACATGATTTTAGTTCCTGTTGGAATTTGGCTGAGTCAAAGTTTTTATTATTTCTAACATTTCTTAGTAAGGGTTGTTGGGGATTGATAGCTTTGTACTTAATTATATATGTGAGATGGTGATCGCTTAGACTATTGGGGAGGGTACCAGAAGTGTACAGATGGGGGTGACTATTAATGAGTACCGAATCAAGTATGCTTTCTTTTTGGTTGGGTTTACCTACCCTAGTAGGGGTGTTAATGATTTACATAAATGACTGCAAGTTAATATGGGTGGTTGAGGTTTCTGATGAACAGTTGGCCCAGTCTATATTAAAGTCTCCGAGAAGTAGGGTTTCTTGGGGGGGAATAGTGACATAGTGACTAGATATCCAGTGCAAGGTGTCTTCAAGTGTAGCTATATTGTTACCTGGGGGAATATACATGCAGATGATATTAATGCATGTACTTTTGTTAAGTTGCAGTTTGGTGGCTAGAATCTCTGAGTTATTAATTTGAGGTGGTCGTATTACATCTGCGGTTACATTCAAGTCTGATTTGTAGAGTATTGCTACCCACCCTCTTCCTGGAAGCATGGTCCAGCCTGTGTATGTTATACCCAGGAGGTAGTACTTCATTGTCTGTAGTGGTAGGTTTTAGCCAGATGACAGGTTAGGAGAGAGTTAGATGGCCTGGAAATTGAAGGTTTGTAGCTTAGGTTACAGGTAGAGGGGGGTATGTGTCTAAGGTGGATGGGCCAGGGTTGGGGTGTATGTCCCCACCAAGTAGTAGGCTAGGTCTAGGTTTGGAAAGAGGAATTTGTCTACAAGTTTGTTGTAGTGTTTGATTCTATTGCTAATTTTCCTAGAGTTGATGTGTAGGAAGTGTGAACAAGATGTTTGATATGTCCTGGTACTGTAAGTATGGTTGAAGGTGGGATGATTGCCAGCTGGGGTGATAGTATGGGCCTTTAGATCTTGAAGTCCTGTGAGAGACTGATTTTCATATAAGGTAAGAAAGTATGGGACTAATAGGAGGGGTAGTAGAAAGGAGTGCAACATTGTTTGGGATGTGGCTAGAGAGATAAGAAAATGCAGTACCAGAAGATAGTATTGGAAGGGGGTGGGAGGCTGCCAGATGAAAGCTGATAGGTGCTGGTGAAAAGTAGGTAGAGGGTTTGGGTGGGGAAAATTATCTCAGCAAGAAGGCGATAGGAGCTAGTAGGTAGGGGACTGGCTAATTAGCTAGAAATCTAGAGGTAGTGGGGGGTGGGAATTGGGGGCAGGGAGGGGAGCACAGTGAGTCTGAGTGTAGTGAGGGCGAACAGAGCGGGGCTATTGCAAATCCCAATGTTTTCTAGTCTACCTTAGAGCAGTTAGGTAGGTATTATGGCACTTTTTATGCACTTAATTTTGTTAGCTTTACAGGTTCAGTTTATGTTAAATTAAGCCTTTAGATGTGTATTTTTGTAGAACAGTTTTAAAGTTAGCTTGCTAGAGTTAGTACAATTTTGGTGTGTTTTAATGGTAGAATTTCAAAAGTTAGAGGGCAGGGGTAAGCTACTTTTTAGTTAGGGTTAGGAATAAGCCAATTCAAAGAGGGGCAAACTATAGTTGCCTTAGACCCCAGTCAGCAAGCTTACATTTTAAACTAGTAAACTGTAATAGTAACCACCTTGGCACTTTATTGTGAGCTGAGCTGACTTCAATAATTTGTTTTCAGCAGGGTAGTGCCTTTCCTTAATCTGGGAGCACAGTGAGGGACTTAATCACAGGGGAGCTGTCTAGAAATTAAAATAGAGCAGGTTAGAATGTTTGGGTGAGAGCCACATTCAATATTTGTCGTTTACTAGGCTTATGCTATCACAGGACAGGTCAGTTGGTTTTATTTCCCATACAATGCAACCAGCCAGAATCAGTACAAACACAGCACGGAATAGTAGGTATGCACTCTAATTAGGTTATATACGGTACCTTAGAGGCTCAGTAAAGCTGCAAGCACCATCAGCTTTTAGTTTTTGGCTTGTACAAATAAAGCATGCATACAAGCTCATTAGGGCAAATCTTTGAGCACACAAGTGCTGTATTTAAAATACTAGGGGCTCAGTCACTTGTAACAGTAAAGCAAACCATCTACTGGGATAATTCAGTATCTTTTTACACTAGGCAAACTGCAAGTATTAACTATATAGGACCTGTGAGTGTCATTTCAGCTGTAATTCAACAGGGCAGGCATGCACTAGCGCTTATACCATGATATTCAACAATTAGCACTAGAAACAGTCCATGATCATTAGTAATGTAACCAACAGCTAGAGTTTCAACAAAATGTTCACAGGCAAGCAGTAACTAACGTTTCACTGTAACTTATACAGGGCACGCAGAAACAGCAGGGAATTAAGACATGATATAATTTTAGCTGGCGTTTTATTTCTACCATAAAACATTACACAGGGCACTCAGTAAGGGCAATCAGTAACACTGTTACACATACCATGCAGACAAGGACGCTGCCGACAAGGTCTAGATGCACCGGGCATTTGAAAATGGTGGATTCAGTAGGTAGATATGAAACCTCGCTTACGTGGCTGTGGGGTGGAGTTTTAAGGCTATTGCAAATCCCAAGGTTTTCTAGTCTACTAGATTAAATTAGATTAATATTATTAGATTAAATAGACAGGATGTCTATTTCACAAAACCAAACTGCTGTGGGTCAAGTCCAACAAGATGACTGATATCATAGTTTATTAAGTTAGTTATAATACATTCCATGGCTTTGCAGATGAAGCTTTTAAGGCTGATAGGTCTATAATTACCCTGGTCAGTTGTAAGCCCAGTCTTATGGAGGGGCATAATCACTGCTATGCATCACTCATCAGGGGCAAAACCAGTTGCTACACTCAAGTTAAACAGTTTGAGAAGTGTGTCTGCAAGGGCATGTTTAACGCTGTTAATTAAGCATCTTGGTTGTTAGGTCCCAGGGAGTAAGTATTTTTTGGTCCGTTTTAGCCTTTTCAGTAAATTTTTAGATAATTAGTGGATAAAGGAATTCATGTATTTTGGAGTTTGAATAGCAGTCTCAGGGATGAAGTTGGCACTAAAGTTGTTTACAAGTATATTGCAAATTCCATTTGAGTCAGAATAGGAGAACCGACATGAATAAGTTCTAAGAAATGTAATTTTAGTTTTTTAACACAGCTAAAGGAAGATTTAAAATGATCTTTAGCTTCAGAGGCCAGATGAAGTTCGTGGGCTTTCTTAGTAGATGTGATAGCATTCATCAGTTGTGTCTATAATGCTTTTAAGGGTTCATAGGTTTTTACTAGGCTAATGACAACAAGGGCCTTTTTATGCCTAGCCATGCATCCCAAATCTCTGACAAGTTCTGATACCCTTGATAAGTGTAAGCATGGGTTTGGGAGATGAACCATTTACAGGTTACCTGTGTCCATTAGAGACATAGGTGCCAAACCACGGATGAATTTCCAGTTTCCCATCCAGTTGTCCAAGTTGCAGTTGAATTGAGTTAGGGAGGAACTCTGCTTCACATCGATGGGGAGCCTGTTCCATAGACACGGTAGTCTCTGGGATACATGCATATCTCTCCAGCAGGATATATTTATATCACAGGCAGGGTTTAAGTCTTTAGAATAGGTAATTGTGATGCTGTTTGATTTATGGATATGCAGGAATCCCATCAGAGTGGGGTCTGACAATGCCCTGTATGTCAGGCATAGATCTCCCCTCAAAAGCCCATAGGAGACAAAATACAGGGATAGGGCCTTGAGGCAGTCTGCATAGGACGTTTTACCTTTGTGGACATTCCAATTGTTGGATATGCCTGAGTAGGAACAAACCAAAGGGGGCCTTGTACTCTATGATAGGTCTGATGAATGCCAAATACAGTAGAACAATAACTTCCTTGGACTTAGTTGCCATACCTTTGTTAATAAGTTGTGCAACGTAGAATGATTTCTTCACCACGGTAGACACATGATGGTCAAAGACTAGATTACTGTCTAGGTGTGTCCCTAAGTCCCTGACTACTGGGTCATGTCTAAGGGGTGTGTTGTCACTGTGATAGTTACCAGGGGTGGATGACTTCCCAAAGGATACTGTTATGCATTTCTTGGCATATAGTTTTAGTCCATGGCTCTGACACCAGTTGTTTGTCTGTGTCAACCCCTCCTGATGTTATTCTTGGGAATATGAGTTTTGGATTTACTAAATAATTTTTGGAGTTTTTCGTATAATTTGTTTATGGTGGTGGACGACCAGTGTGGTTTGCTTTTGAATTTCCCATGATATTTTATACCAGTACGGACTGCTAACGTTATACATTTTTCTAAATGGGTATAGAATTCCTTATTGAATCTTTTCTGCTATATTAAGGTCTGGGGTAGTGCAGTCATAAGTGAATTGTGATATTTCTTCGGCCATATTTGTAAGAATTAGGTCCAGGATGTTGTACCTTCTAATAAGTTTATTTACCATGTGTTCCAGGGAAATTTTGTTAAGTCTAAGAATTTTGGGCATAACCTGCATTGGAGGTATAGGCACCCCAGTTTTTTATAGGGTAGCTAATGTCACCCAAAATAATGGAGTTTTGTTTCTTTTTTTTTTTTTTTTTCAATAATCATTTTTTATTATTTTTCACAACTATATTACAAATTCACACATTATATACAATATATACAAAATGCTTCCATTGGTTAATTTCACATATATATCAACCTCATGTATTGATCAAAGGTACAGTACTCGCAATCAAAAGGAAAATAAAAAAAAAAAAAAAAATCCAACATTAACAAATCCAAGCCAACAATCTGTCTTTTCTGTACATTTTCTATCTAATCTAAGGTTGATTTAGACTATATTCTGGTTCCTGAGAAAAAGTAGATAGTAACCTCTTAAGCCAAAATAATATTAAAATTTGCTCCCAGATTTTTATGTTGTTGATATTTTTCTTGTGATCACTAATTAACAGTTTATGCGCTAAGATGTGTTTTATTGCCAACAATCTGAAATTTTCCCACGATGTCTGGGCTGGGTTCAACCAATTTGTGGCTATATATAATTTCATTAATAGGCAAATATACATAATTACAATCGTTTTGATTTATTTAGATTCTCCGGGGAATATGAAGAATCATAAACTCCCAAGAGAGTGTTGAATTTTGGTAACCCATTTTTGTAACTGCAATTTTAATGAATTCCACAATTTATAAATGCACTTACAACTCCAGAACATGTGAAGCAAATCTGCTGTCTGATCAAAGCAATGTGAGCATATGGGTGAATTCTTCGCATCAAATTTGTGCAAAGTGAGACGAGTATAGTATGCATTGTTAAATATCATCAGCTGCGTAAATACCAATTTCTGAAGGGATACAGACTTTAATGTTAATTTAAATGCCTCCAATATCTTATTGTCATCTGGGAATATCAATTTCTCTCTCCAGTAACTCGATAAAAGAATATAATTATTATACTTCCTCTCTTTTATCAATTTATATGCTGCGGTTATATATTTTCTATCCTGCAACAGCACTTCCCATAGATTACGAGAAACGATTAAATCTTCCCCTTTCATTTCAAAGTTGTTAAAATAGTTTATAACCAAGTCTTTTAGCTGTCTTACTATAATTAAATAGGAAATAGGAAGTTCTATTTCTTTTAAAATATCCTGTACTGGTACTCCTAGAAAAGGATATAAATCGAGTACAGTTAACTCCATGATTAAAGGGAATTTCTTTAGATCAATCAATTGACCACCAATTGTTAAATTTGGGTTCCTGTGAAACGGTTGGAAAACCATCATATATTTTAGTAAATTTAAGGAAGCGAAAAGAGTTTGAATTGCCGTTACATAACTTTTGATGTGCTCCATTAGCTTATATTTACTCATTGTCCAATTATTTAAAAAGGGTAATGCTTTAGCATTGACTCCCACTTCATTTATATGCTTGTACGTTAAGAGCACCCATTTGGGTGTCCATTTTCTATTATGACTATCGAAGTAAGACGTCTTTAAAATCCTATTGGCCTGAATCACTAAATAGTACATTTCAAAATCCGGTAATTCCAGCCCCCCCCCCCCTCCTTATTTTTTGGAGCCATCAATTTTTCATATGAAATTCTCGTCTTCCTAGGTTCCCAAAGAAATCTTCCCAATCTTATATGAAGCTGTTTGAAGAATGTTTTGGTAATTTTGAGTTGTGCAGCTCTAAAAATATATAACATTCTAGGAAGAATATTCATTCTTATGATAGCTGCTCTTGCCATCATCGGTAACTTCAATCTACTCCATCTTTCAAGATCCAATGTTATTTGATCTGTAGTTGACTTTACATTGTTAATAAAAAAATCTCTATTTTCAGTTGAGAAGACAATTCCCAGATATTTTATCTTTTCTTCCGTCAATACTTGTCCTATTAATGGTAGCATTGAAAAAGGTGTGGGTGTCTTTAATGGGAATATTTTAGATTTTTTAAAATTTAGCTTGTAATTGGAAATTCTCTCAAAGATTTCTATTGCAGCTAATATTTTTTCAGTATCGGAAACAGGTGTGTGGTACAATATATGTTTAAATCATCTGCATAGGCAGCCATCCTAACCTTTATTCCATACAGTATAGGAGAATTATAAAAAACATTTTGCTTAAGGTGTAAAAATAAAGGCTCCAAGTAAAGATTAAATAAGATGGGAGATAATGGGCAGCCTTGTCGGGTACCATTTATGATTTTTATCCTATTCGAGCATCCGTGATTTATAAATAAATTTGTATATGCATTTCTATATAGTATCCTTAACATTGAGATAAACTCCTGCGGTATATTAAAATAAGGTAATGTATCAAATAATAATCCAAATTAACCCTATCAAATGCTTTCTGAGCATCAATAATTAGGGCATACAAATTCAGGTTTTTATATTTCGCATAAGAGATTAAGGTATGGAGCGTTAAGGTATTATCCGTGGTCTGCCTCCCATCCATAAACCCCGCCTGTTCCTCTGATATTATTGGGTTTATTACCTTTTTCAACCTACTCGCCAGAATGGATGTCATGATTTTCATGTCCATATTCAAAAGTGATATAGGCCTGTAATTATCAGGATTTTTGGAATCACCTTTCTCTTTTAATATCAGAACTGTCCTTGAGGCATTAAAATGAGGATCATTAATTCTATTTAGAGTGATATAATTAAAAGTCTGTGACAATACACTGCTCAAAATCTCACTAAAAGATTTGTAGAATTCCGAGGTCAAACCATCTGGGCCTGGGGCTTTGTGAGGCTTCAGTTTCTTGATTGTTTTGGACACCTCCTCAACTGTAATCTGTTTGATTAAATCTCTATGAAATTCCTTGTCAATATTAGGGAAAGTGATTCTCTGTAAAAAATCTTTTCTGTCTTTATCTTGCAAGAGTGTCTGCTTCTCACCATAAATCTGATTAAAAAATTTTTCAAAGGTCTTCATGATATCCGCTTGTCAGTATATGTAGTATTGTTATAGTGTATTTCAGTAATTAATCGTGTTGATTTCATCTGGTTAATAATACGAGCTAATGCTTTTGAGGGGGTTTGAATATGATTTGCATATTTAACTAAATTTCTTTGTTCATAAAGTGACAAATTTCTATTATGAAGTAAAAATAGTTCTTTTTGACATCTTAATAGCTCAGTTTCTGTCTGTTCATTATAGTTCCTCATCAAATCTTGGTCCAGTAATTGAATTTTAGTTTCTAAATCCAATTGAGTCTTCTTTTGTAATTTTTTATAATATGTAGCTTTTTGTATAAATAGTCCTCTTAGCTGCATTTTAGTTGTAGCCCATTCTATATCTATTGGGTGTCTATTTTGGGAAATATTATTTAATGACTGTTTAAGTATCTCCTTGACTTCCATTAATATATCTGCCTTGGTTAGTAAATATGGGTTCAAGGACCAATTATACCCTCGAAGCCTCTTAGTATTCATATTACTACTGTTTAAGGTTAACGTTATCTTTGAATGGTCTGAGAGTTGTCTGACTTGATTAGAAACACTAGGGTCAGCTGAGATCAACACCTCTGAAATTAAGAAAAAGTCAATTCTCAACCACATTTTATGGCAGGTTGAATAATAAGTAAAATTCTCTGCTTTCCCTTGTGAGTGTATGTGTTTAAAAGGGTCATAGAGTTTAAAATCCATTTTCAATTCTTTCAATGCTACCATTGCCTGTTTATTGAATGCTGAAGAAGCACCCAACTTGTCTAATTTAGGATCTTGATAAGAGTTCCAGTCACCTCCCAGCACTATATAGCAATTATTGTATGACTGTAAAATGGAATAGATTGAAGCTATGAAATGATGCTGATTAACATTAGGGGCATATACACATATTAGTACTATAGGTTTATCATAACATTTGGATGTGAGAAGGACCAAACACCATCTACCCTCCTGATCCATTTTCACATCCCTAATATCTCCCTGAAAGTGATTCTTAACTAAAATTGCCACCCTGCACTATTTGTTGTTCCTTCCCCCGTCACAATCTTCCTAACCCATTTCTTATCCTTCACTGACTCCCACTGATCATTAGTCATATGCTTTCTTGTAATAAAATACAACATGCTGATGATTTGAGAAACAAATGAAAAAACATCTTTCTTTTTTTCATGTTCTGGAGTCCTTTGACATTCCAAGATTCTATTATCCACATTTAACGTTCATTAGAAATATAACTCGATATCTAATCTCTTTGAGCAACCTTAGAATAACATAAGTTGGCATATCATCAATTGTATGGAAGCAAAACTGCCATCCTATCCCTACCCAGTGCCTACCCACTATTCCTCTGGACCAGGATGAACATAGTTTTTTTACATTACTGGAAACCATCTGAGTAACTAATCTACTAATTATATTATTTAACAATGAAACCCCATGCAAAAAACCTACAACAACTACTTCTACGTCTACAAAGCCTAATTCTGACATTCCCTACTAAACACTACTTATAGGTAACTGCAGCTCTGTACATATTTATGGATATACAAATAAACTAATTGTACCCTGAGATTCTAATGTACTTCAATTCACTTCAGCTTTATATTCAGCAATAGCAAATAACATTCTAATTTGTTGTTCTATACAGTATTAAATATTAGTTGACATAGAAAGCAGACAGTTATTTAACATTTCCCAACATCCTGTATCTACTGAATAAAATGATCTAACTACTTTAATCTGCTTTGTTCTTCCCCTACAACTTACCTACTAACATATTAATATTGAAAACCAATGCAGTTCAAAATAAAACTATAATGGCACTTTTATTTGTAATAACCATATGTAAATAAGAGAGAGGAACCAAGGGGTTAAAATAAAAAAAAGAGAAAAAAAAAGCATGAAGGGAGCACAGCAAAAGGAGAAGAAATAAGAAAAAATGCCTTAAATTACACATAAAAAATAACTTCTTTTATGTTCTTTTATTATTATATGCACATTGTTTAAATCTGATCAACTAACCATTTTTACATCATTTATCAGTTAGAAATAAAACCACCTATCTACAGGAATAAAGGAAAGGAGTAAAGAGAAGGGAGATATAGGAAAAAAAAAGAAAACAAATATAAAAAAAAAACTACAGTACCTTATTCTGCCACTACACATAACCATCTCCTTTTTTAATACACACTGCATTTCCACAGCGTTTACCTGCATCACTTTGACTTCACACACTATCTTACAGTCCTTTTCCTGCAAAATAAGTCCAAACAGGTTTATTTTTACTGCCAGCAGTTCCTCTTTCTTCTCAGCTATTTAAACTGTAAAGGCAGTTCAATCAACTGGAACTACGAGATAAGATAAGAAAATAAAATTCCAGGCCTGCTACAAGAAACAGAACAGACAAAGGATTTTAAAGCCTCAGATTGTCGTAAATGAAACATCCCATTCTCCCTGGTGCTGCAGAAAGCCAAAATGGACTGTTCACATTTCTGAAGATGGGAGAGCCTTAAAATCTTCAAAAAAGTAGGTCTTGCTTCTTTCCTTGTGCTTACAGAGTATTTAATGCCATCCACAGTAAAAATTAGGTTATTAGGATATTTCATTTGAAATCTGATATTTTTGTCAATCAGAAACTTACAATATGGAGCCAGCATTTGTCTAGATTGCCTTATTTGTGTTGGTAAATCCTGTGCTATAGAAATTTTATTATTTTGCCACATTATAGATCCACCAGATTTTTTAATAGTTAACAGTACTTTGCTCACATCTTGGTAGTTCAATATTTTAAACAGGTCTGGGTATATTTGAAGCTTGAGATTCTCTGTATGCTCTATGCGCCCTTTCTATGACCATCTGCTTAACAACCTCAGAGTCCTTGAGCAGTATTTCGAATATTTGTGTAATAGAAGTGATCAGGTCATTATATTGAATAGATTCTGGGATCCCTCTAATGATTATATTGTTACGTCTGGATCTTGCTTCCAAGTCCAGAATTTTATTTTGCATCATTTGAATGTCAGTTCCATGTGTCTCTGTTCTTTTAGTGAGCATTAATATATTGTCTTCATTGGTAGCAATTCTAGTTTCTGCTTTCTCCATTCTTTCGAGAATCCGATTACATGTGTCACTAAATGAAAGTGTTTGAGATGTTAGCTCTTTTAAGGCATCCTGTATAGGTAGCAATGCTGATTTGATTTCTTCCATTGTGACCTGTTGATCAGATTTTGTTGATGGCCCTGTTTTTGCAGTCTCTTGCTGTTTGATAGTTTTCTGTCTCTTGATTAAAGATTCTTTCTCCGGTGATTGCAAAGCTGACAGCTTGGTTTTGGAAGTTGTAGTTTCCATATTTTTGTCCTCCTTTGACATTTCGAAATTCTGCACGAAGATTTATTTCCCAAAGAAAAGTTACAAAAGTGAGATCAATCAGTCCTTTGTTTGGTGCTCTGTTCAGAGTCAACCTGACAATCAGATCCAATCCTGCTATTACCAAGTATTTTTTTTCGATTTTTCTTTCTCAGAACCAAAAGTGACTTCTGGTCAATTAGTAATAACTGCCAATTAGTTTGTTTACTCTAAGTATAACTCCACAGGGTTGATTTTTTTCTCAGGTATTTGAAGAGCTGAAGTACTGCAGTGCTTATAGAACGGCAGCCATCTTTGTTCTCGGAGTTTTGTTTCTAAAATGGGAGGTAGCTTAGAACACTGCAGGATTGCAGATGGTCATCAGATGGCAGTGAACGTGTTTTGTAAAAAGCTGTTAACTAATAATTAATCCAGCCTAGTGTGATCTGTAGTTAAATGGATTCAGTTTGTAATATGTTCATTGGCAGATATGGAGACTCCACCATTGGGCCTGACAGCATGAAAAGTCAAAACCCTAGTATAGATTGCATGCTATCCTTGCATTTAAATCAAGTTTCAGTAACTACACTGTGATGAATGTTTTGCAAATGCAGGAGCATCTCAAGATCAGGCAATTTATTGTTTAAACTTCTGACATTAAGGAGATCCACCTTAATGCTACCTAATTTTGGGACTGATATATTAGTATTTTGGAATGTCCAGCAACTGGACTCTGCCAAAAAAGCAAAGGCTTTAACATGTATGGAAAAGTATAGAAATATAGAATTTATACACCAGTGATAGGCTAGGTATTACTTACTGCTACCTGTTTGGTTGCAGAATCTTTAGAATAGGCAGGGGTAATCGACATAGACTTAGGCAAGACCTGTTTTTGTTTTTATGTGTCTCATTAATATTGTTTGAATGAACTGGCATGATTTCTAAAAGCTGTCTTTTTATATACTTAATTGAATGCTTGCCTTTGCCAGGGATGTCCCAAATGTATTTCAAGTAATTTAGTCAGCAAAAAGCATCAAAATAATGCCACCTATATTACATTTTTGAGACAAGATAAGATCCTGACTGGCGAAATAAACATCTGACAGTCTTGTAGCTTTTACATGCCAGTTCAAAGAATTATCCTGATCCCTCCTTCATATTTTCTCTCAAAGGTTTGTAATTGGCATATCCATCACCATGTGCTGTGGACAGTTGTATATAGAATCGCTGCTTAGACAGTGGCTGGCTACAGGGGATGTGAGGAGAGCTTTATAGTTTGCCAGGTCTTGCTGAGTATAGTGTAAGGCCAATAGAGGATATTGTGTTTGGTCATGGGGTGAGATCAGAAGATTGCCATGGATTTATTTTATGCATCATTTTAATCCATGAGGATCATTTGGAGAGGTACACTAAACTACAGTGGCTTATTTGAGAACTTACTGTTTCAATGCAGAGAAATAGGAATGATATTGGCCAGACTATATGGATTTTCCCAGTTATTCTCACTAAGGGTAGTAAATAATTAATCAGCCATGGGATGGGTAAGGCCAATCTAACACTAAACAGGATAGGTCAATTCAAGCACCCAAAAAAGGAAATTGGCTAGGCTTAAAATGGCCAGTAAGGGAAGCTAACAAATGGGATAGGTTAATTCAAGAGGTGAAAGGAAAATTGGCAAGGCTTAAAATGGCCTGCAAGGGCAGCTAGTCTAGTACTTACCTATTACCTACCTATGAGTGGTGCAGGTCTTCCTCAGTGAAGCGAGTTGGACTTTCAGTTGTTTCATCCCATGCTGGCATGTACTTGATCCCCATAGAATGACACCAGCTATTTAATCAATTATTGAAGCCAAATATATTCTCTTTGTATATAAGCATAATCTGAAGTGAAGAAAGGATTCCATTCAAGACTAGTGTGTTATCTGCATTGTAACATGCCTGGAAAGTTTTGACATGTGTCTTTACATATCCCTCAGGTTTCTCATTAACTTCCACATCCTCCATTATCATATCCTAGTCATATTTGTCAAGAATTAGGGTCTTTAGGACCCTTGCAATGTCAGACATTCTGGTACCTGAAAGACAACTAACTGTAACCCTCTACTTGTCCACCCTTAAAAGTAACAGTTCAGGCTTTAGATGGGGGCGTGGCCAAGGATGAACACAGGATAGCAGCAGATTTCTTCAGCTCCACCAATTTCATTACACTGACAGGAATTAATTACTTAAAAAATAATTTTTGAAGTAATTTTCTTTCTAAATATGTTTGTTTTATATAGTTTTTGAACTATATCTAAAAAAGAAAGGAAATTTTAACAATATTCCTGTCAGAAATCACTTTGGAAATTTTCCTGTCAGTTTATTAGTCTGAAATGAGTTCCAGTAAGACAAATTCTCAAGACTCCAGCATCAAGAAAGAACTTCAGTCTCTGATGACTATAATCCAGCAACTTACTGCTAAGATGGATAAAATGGATACTAAAATAGATACCTTCATAGAAAAAACTACAAAACAAATAGACTTGTTACATATAGACCTGCAACAACAGAAGATCCAGATGACAGGCATAGAAGAAGCTGTGAATGACATGGAAAATAGAATCCAAGAAGAGGAAATCAACATTGAGTTTCTGCTAAAACAAAATACACATTTACAAACAAAGCTGGATGACCTGCAAAATAGATCTAGGCGCAATAACATTAGGATTTTTGGACTGCCAGAAAATATTGAAGGTAACAATATTACTTCTTTTTTAACAACATGGCTCCCTAAAACTTTAGACTTAACAGAAGTATTCTCTTTTGGTATCAAAAGAGCACATAGATCTATAGCTAATACTAACTCTAACAAAAACTATCCTAGATCAGTTATAGTTAGATTTCTGTCATCTTTTGATAACGAGATGGTTCTTAAATCTGCTTGGGCTAAAGCTCCTGTTAAGATTAATGAGACAACTGTGCGTTTTGACAATGACTATTCTTCCTTGGTAATAGCTAAAAGAAAAGTTTTTCTGCCACTAATAAGGGAGCTTAAAAAAGCACAGTTTAAAACATACCTTCTGTTTCCTGCCAAGCTAAAAATCTTCCTTCCTGATGGTCCTAAAATTTTTGATGACTTACTCTGCTTTACTGTTTATAAAAAAAAAAAATAAGATTTTGGATAAAATAGAGGAACTGGAATGGGCTAGTCCTTCATTAAAGAGACTGGCAACTGAAACTTCGTGGAAGACTTCAGAGAAGAAGAAGAGACTAAAAAACAAATGATTTGTTCTATGTTTTTTTTTTTTTCTCTCATCATTTTACTTCATTATTAATCTTTTAAATATAGTTCCTGCATTTCCAGAAAGCCACAAATATTCTGAAAAAGATTTAATCAAAGTTATTCTCTGTGTGCAAAGAAATGTTTTGTTTCATAACCAGTCAAAATATCTGAGGAACTAATAACAAGCTGTTATTCAATTTGTTTCTCTTTCTGAAAAAGAGAAGTAAGGTCAGTAATTTGATACATTTTTTTTCTCTTTTTATTTCTCCTTTTCTTCTTTTCTTTGTTTAAACAATGACATTCTATTTAGATTATGTAGTGGGTAAAGGGTGGGGAGGGCAGGGAGAGAAGAGTAATGAAAATATGATTAATAGAATAATAACATATTTATTCCTTGTAAAAAGTTTATATGTTCTTCAAATGCTATTCCTAATTATACTTTCTTGATTATACTGCTTATGCTTGTTTGTAAATAATCTGTCATGCTTTAACTAATAATAATTGGAACTAAATAATATTAAATAATATGTTTTATTTTTAACTCTATTAATATAAACAGTAAGTAATATTCCATTGTATATACTTCTTATAGCTTTCTCTTACATTTTTTTATTTCTGCCTTACACTCTTTTATTTTCTACTCTCTTTTCTTTTCTTTATTCTTTCTCTTTATTTTTTTTTTTCATATTAATATATAGAAATGCTTTTGATCATATAGACACAGTAAATAATAAGATTTGCATAAAAATTGAGTTGGGACAAAAATATTGAGTTTTATTACTTATTAATAACTTTGGGCTTAATTTCACTTACATAGAGGCTGTAATAACCTGTAAAATACATTGCGAAGGTTTTGTCATGTTTAGATGCATTTACACTGCTAAATGAATGTTTGTCTCTAGTTTTTAACAAGTTTCCCGCCAAAATGTTAAGGGAGACAATCTGGGATGTGGGCTACCTCATGAACAAGTGTCCTCGAGTTGTTTTAAAAGCCTCAACTCTCAGAATTCTCACAGAGAAGCTGAAAGCAGTCAATCTGACCTTTGACCTAGATATCACACTGACACATTGCAGATTCAGGAAGAACACTCTACCAGGAAGTAGAACTGATGCAAATGCGACTATGTGAAGGAAAATGAACTCTTTAACATCTAAATGTGAGCTATTTTACATAATTACTTAAATATCTATGTTATAATTCATAAAATATGTCAGTTATAATGATTTTAAATGATGCAGTTTCTTGTAGTAAGTAAATGTCTTATTTTAGAAGGCATAGAAAATGAAACATTTATTCAAGTGTTTTTGAAAATCTACTTGACTGCAGCATACTAATCTGTGTTAAAAACTTATGTTCCAAACATATACATTACTATAACTCATTTAATTCATCTGATTGACAAGCATAAATAACTTTATAACTCTGTTCTGGAAGAAATTGTCATGTGATATATTTTAAAGCACTAGTATAGACATACAAAATACAGATGGCTTTTTTTACAATAATGCAAGTGTTTCTGAGAATTTGCATAACTATGCAGTATGATTTATAACAATTTCTATAAATATAATATTTTATTCTATTGACAATAATGAGTATGAGTAAAATGCTTATATACAAGCAATTCAATTTTTTTTTGGAAGCTGTTGACTGCATTTACATGACAGAAAATAGATGCATCTTAATATATGTAATGTCTGAACCATATTAGCCAAAGTTATTGATTGAAATGAATGTTAGAACTTATTTTTACATACTTTGAATAAATTAATATGTAAATATGTCTTCCTTTTTTTTTTTTTTTTCTCTCTCTTTCTTTCACTCTCTCCCCCTCTTTCACGTCTTTTATTTCTCTCTCTCCTCTTGGTTCCTAATATCAAGATTATTTGAATGCTATTTGAATACAAGTGTATTATATTACATAGATGTATATAGTAGTATGAATAGTTTTTTAAAAAAAAAAAAAGTTTATTTTAGTTTATATGATGCTGTTTTACCAAATGTGTAGTCTTGTCTTGCTAGATAATTGAATTGAAAGCTGTTAATTTAAGTTAAATATAACCAGTATTAAATTGATAAGGTGGTAGCTGAGGTACTGCTGCTTAGGGTAGGGGGTTAACTTGAGTGGTAAATACTACTCTAAGTTGGAATTTTTAACTCCAGGCTGGATGCAAGGTTTAATCCTTACATTATTTTCACATGTTCATTGTTATATGTATATAGTTTTGACATCCACAATATATTTTGTATACTCATTGTCACTACAAACAAAATTGAATCCTATACAAAATCCCATAGGAGATTCAATAAATACAGCTATATTTAAAGGTACACCTAAAGGAGGAGATGTAACATTACTTATGTTATTTGTTATTTTGATCATAAGATTCTTAAGTTTTAAAAATGCCAAATGACATCTTTAAAAGGAATTTCTTTAAACATTAATGGATTGAATAATCCGTGTAAAAGGGCAAGCCTAATAAGATACATTAATTTACATAAGGCCAACTTAGTCTTCCTGCAAGAAACCCATCTCTTGAAAAAAGATATTGATAAACTAGCCACAAACAAATATACAGTATTGGTTAGTTCAGAGCACACTCAGAAAGAAAGAGGAGTGGCTATTTTATGGAATAAAAGTATGCCCATTCCTAAAACCATTAAGTCTTGTCAGGATGACAAAGGAATGTTTTGTATGGTTACAATACAAATTAATGGGAAGACTTACACTTTAATTAATGTATATTGGATACCTGGAATTGGTATTAATACAGTGAAACATCATCTTGATAAGATCATATCATTCTCTATAGGAGATATTATTTTAGCTGGTGACTTTAATTGTATACTACATGAAAGTGATACTACCACTATAGGAAAAAGAAGAATTACATCTAATGCAAAACATTTAAATGATTTTGCTAATTCTTATCATTTGAATGATATTAATAATCAGATAGATTCAAAATCATTACCATACACCTTTTTTTCTAACCGATACAAAACTTATTCAAAAATAGATAGGGTCTTTATTTCTAACCAGATGGTAACAGATTTAATTAATTCCAAAATCATTTCATGTCCTATATCTGATCATAATTCAATTGTTTTGAATTCATGATAAAAATACTCATAATGTTCAGATCAAAAGGATACCAGCATACTTAACTCAACTAAAAGACTATAAAGAATATATACTTTCAGAAGTACAACATTTTCTAGACATAAATAATACTCCTGAAGTCTCCATTGTCTATGTTTGGGATGCCTTAAAATCATATCTATATGGACAAAGTATCAGATGGTATAATAATAAAAGGAAATCTTGGGATAAGGAATTGTTAGATATTCAAAGTAAATTAGACTCTTATAAACATAATAATAAAGAAAATATTATGGACAAGAAAGTTATTGAAGAAATAAACTAATTAAATGAGAAATACAAAGAAATTTTAACTCATAAAGTTAAAATAACTTTAGAGAAATACAAGTTTTTGTCTTATTCAATAAGCCACAAATACTTACATAGACTTAAAAATAAAACAAAAAGGTTGAATAAACAAAACCATATCAAAGAAATCTTTTCTCTAAGGAAAAAGAAGAATGTTTCTAGTATACCAGAAATACTAGATGAATTTAGAAATCACTTTCACAAAATTAACCATAATGACATTAACATGGAACCTAAAGATAAAATAAAGGAGTTTATAACCACAAACATGAATAAAAAGCTTAATAAACAACAGATTAAACTAGTGGACAAAAGTATTTCATATACAGAGGTTATTACACAAATAAATAAGCTTAAATCAAACAAAGCACCGGGTAATGATGGTATTATACCAGAGATATATAAAATCCTTTCTAAAAGTACATATTCATTAATACATAAGGTTTTATTTTGGCCCAAACTGAGTTAATAACCCCCCCCCCATCTTGGCAATATACATTTATTTCGCCAATTTTAAAACCTAATAAAGATCCAACTAGATGTACTTCATATCGGCCCATCTCATTACTTAATGTTGATTATAAAATGTTTATGAGTATTTTTGCTGATAGATTGAAGACAATCATCCCGGCATTATAGATATAGATCAGACAGGCTTCATTGTAAATAGAAATACTTTTGATAATATAAGAAGAACTTTAACATTAATTGATTTTGCAAATAGGAAAAGAAAGATTTAACACTTATTAGTCTTGATATAAGTTCAGCATTTGATTCAGTAAATTGGGACTATCTGTTTACCTTACTGAAGTGCACAAACTTCTCAGATGCATTTGTAAATCTAATTGAGCATTTATACAAAGGAACATTGGCTTATATTAAGGTAGGAACATATGTTTCACAAAAATACCCATTTTAAAGGTACAAAACAAGGATGTCCACTTTCTCCACTATTATTCACTTTAGTAATGGAGCCTTGGGCTAATTTGATCAGAAACAGTACTGACATAGAGGGTTTTGAAATAGATGAAAATACAACATCCAAAATTCAACTTTTTGCAGATGAGTTCTAATTACATCAGCAGGATCTAATTCTTCTATGCAGTCTCTATTTGATAAAATGATGAATTTTAAAAGTATTTCTGGTTTAATATTCAATGAAGAAAAAACTAAAATACTACCTAGATATCTGTGAAAAAATATTCTCATTAGTGATTTTACTAAATATGTACCCAATTCAGGTCAGATAACTTATTTAGGTATAATACTATCTAAAGATATTAAATCTATTATATATAATAATTATAATACCTGTTTTCTTAATATACAAAACCTTTTTAATACCTGGAATAATATGATTTTACTATGGAGGAGAGACTTACAATTATTAAAATGATAATATTCCCCAAGATTTTATACTTAATACAATCAATAATACTTCCACCTACAAAAATAATTATCAAGAAACTGAATACACTAATGTTAAATTTCCTATGGGCACCTAATAGACCTAGGATTGCATTAAAGAAACATACTAATAGCTGGTCTCAAGGGGTATTTCTTTTCCAGACTTTAATTTATATACTATCTCTTCTATTGTAAAAGTTATTACTTTATTAATAGATCAGTCATATGTTGCAAAATGGAAAGATTATTGGGAGCTAATTAGTATGCACTTCATGAAAATCTCCTTAACACATAAAAATATGATTGTAAATAACTCCATGTTATGGTTACTAAAGGAATTTTGTACTTCACCTATTACACCTAAACATATGGTTTGTTACCCATTAAATATTATTATTAGCTATCGTAACTTTATATTCATGCACCCTAAGTATAGGGAATGGAATTTTATTATATTCCTATAATGTATACTCAGGGTATGCTTTTGTCATCTACTTCTGAAGGAACTCATTTAGCTATAGATAATGATCTAAAGTACTGGTATCAGTTGATATCTGATAATAAAGTTAAAAATCTAGATTTCTTAAAACAAGAATTTGATCTAAGAGAAACTTGCTGGTTAGAGGTTCAGACCTTTAGACAACATCTCATTAATAAAATAGATCTAATGTCTATAACAGTTAAAGAATCTATTCCAACACTGATTGATTACTTGATATTAAATTTACAACATAAAGTTTCTGATAAAGGTAAACTTTCATACATACATAAAATTATCAGACAAGAAACTTTTTACAGTGTAGATTCATACTGGAATTATTTCACTTCTATTAATGGGGACCCACCAAATCAACAAGATAAACAATATATATTGGAATCTGCCTATAGAACTACGTCTTCCATTGTCTGGAGATTTTATACATGAAAATTTTTACATAGATCTTTTTATACACCTTTGATGATGAATAAAATAAATAATAAAGATAATCTATGTAAGAGATGTAATGTAGAAATTAATGCTGACTGGGCTCATATGTTTTATGACTGTATAAAATTGAAAGAATACTGGAAGTCAATTAATGAATTTTGCAGGCTCTTTTTACAGATAATTTCATTATTTCTAAATCTCTTATATTATTCAACACACCTGTACCTCAAAGTGTTAAAAAGGTTAAGCTTCCCCTGTTATGGTCTATTCTAGCAGTGGCTAGGAAAATAATAACCAGAAATTGGATTTCAGATACACCTCCTTCGTTCAATGAATTTAAAAATGTTATGAATATAGTGTGCCATATGGAAATAAACACAATTAGGTCAAGAACAACTAGAAAAACATCTTATTGTATTGTATGGGATAATTTACAAAATTTGTTAAAAAATCCTAATTTCAATAGCATGGTATTTTAGTTTAATTAATTGATCTGATTGTAGTGGATGTCTTTGTAAATACTTTAGTTGTTTTGTTGAATGTTATAATCATATCTATTTTTAATTACTTGTATAAAATTGTTATGATATTTCTCTTGTATGTTAAAACAATAAACCTGTTTTGAAAAAAAAAAGTAACGGTTCAGTGTTCCTGACAGTAGAGCCTACTATCACTACCACATAAGTGATTTAACACCTTTTATTGGACCAAAATAGGTTCTTCAAGGAGATCTCCATACACCTGTGGAAGGAAGAACAATGGGGATTAAGCTAATTCAGTTCTTCAGTCTGATAGTCAGTGGTTTTATGAGACATTAGAGTACTTAAGATCTTTTCCTTTTGAGGATCTAACAGTTGATAAACATAATGTGTACTGAAGAGCAACTGATGTTTTTTTTTTCTCGTAATGCATGATTTTATGATGTATTTACCCAGAATCCAAATTGCTGACTCTCTCTGAATATTAAAAGTAACTGCTAAGATTGCTGGGGTCTGTGTTACACCTTCAATCAGATGTCTTTTCCATCCACCTCAACAATTGAATACATCAGATCATAATGAATCCAAGATCGGCACTTTAGACTTTCAGCACCAAAGCCCTCCGGTCCCCTCCCCTTCCCGAAATGCACTGCCCACTTAGCTCTCTATCTCAGATATTGTTTGCTGCTTTGAGAGATAGATGTGATCACTGGGCTCAGGTCTGCATGCTAATTTCTTGATAAAGATAAATGTTTGTTTTGGCTTCATTTGTCAATGTCTTTGATTTCTGTTACATGTGCAGTATCTTTTCCAGCTTGTGTGCTGCTGTGTTGAGGTTTCACCCCTTTATTCCTCTACCTTCTCTGGGTGTTTGGGTGTTGTAGTTGGTGGATTCCTGACATTTTCCTTCATCTTCCCTCCTGTCCTCTTTACGAGTGTGTGTGTATGTGTGTGTGTGTGTGTGTGTGTGTATATATATATATATATACACACACACACACACACACACACACACACACACACACACACACGAGAAAGATGTTGTTGTTGTTTAGTAGGTTCTTCCAGTGTTAGTAATGTTTCCACAGTTGTTGTTTTTTCTATTCCACTGGTCCTTACTGAGTAAAATATCTGACAAGGCATTAGGGTTGAAGAAGTGTTGGCCTACAAGTACAAGATACCATCCCAAGACGCATATGTCATGTTTGGTTATTGATTGGCAGTGGCTAACTTGTAGGAGAAGACCTGTGAGTTGTGTTCTTCCTTCAGGCTGTGGGCCATTTCTGACCAGCAATCTAAATTAATCCTGAATGTTTTTCTCCCTTCCATCATGGGAGAACCAGTGATTTCGTTATGTGGCATTCCCTAAACAAAGAAAACATGCAGACAAATTGTCTGACAAGCATAGGAGGGAGAAGCCTAAGGAAAAGGACAGAGGCAAGGATAAAGATCATTACAGATACAAAGAATTACTCAAAAGGTCTTTGGATCCTACAGGATCTCCTGGCCCAGCTCAGACGATTTTGAGACCTTTGGAGAAGACTACATGTAGTTTGACTTCAAGCTTAGATCGGGCTCAGATCTAGTCCCCAACCATCCCCTGTTATTTAGAATCATTGTTTTTTTCAGAGCCATCCCCTCCAAGTATCTGATCCCCGACCCACCCATTCAAGAGACATCATCATCATTCCTCTAGACCTTCTGCAGTGGTATCCTCTTTGATTGGCATGGTCTTTAGAAGCTGATGTGGATAGAATGATGGCAAACTTCCAGAAGATTCAGAATCAACTAGAGTTCTTTCCTACTTCTGTTGTACCAAGACCTGTTCCTGCCACTCCCATTTTGGTATCTCCTCCTCCTTCAATCTCACCTTCATATCAAGTCGTGTTGGATCCTGGAGTCGCCTATATGGTACTCCCAACAGAACCAATAGTCTGGATGTCTTCAACTCTGAGAGGGTCTTTATCTCATTTGACTCTGTCATCAGATCTCAACAGGTCTATGAGCTGAGAAGTTGGTGCTGAGGTCTTGGGGTCAAGGTTGACTCATTCCTGCCCCTCAGGACCTCATTCCTCAACATTTCTGCTTTGCTGTTGGCCTCAAAAACGATCCAGGCCATCTTGCAGGATGGTCTGTTGTCAGGGTCTTTTGATTCAAGTAGATCTTCATCAGGACCAAGTTTGACATTTGAAGCATTTGAGAAGATTCTCTCCCATTCAAGAGGGGAATCCCACTTACACTGGGATATGCCTAGAATCCTTGCTGTTTCAGGAACTTCAGTTCCTGTTCGTGCTCTGTCTGAAGGGCAGCCATCTATAGTTGGGCTAGAGCAAGCCCAAGTTTTGAGCTTCCCACTGTTTCTGGTTCCTCCTTAGACACCCTGCCTATGGAGGAACACAAGAAATATAAATACAAAAGGACACCTCACAGAAGTTCCTCATAGAAGACACTGACCTTGAGAGAAAAAGGTCCCCAAGAACTCTCTTGGAAGATGTCTCCTTTGAAGATCTCATTGAATTGCTGAGGTAAAAGGGGTGTATGGTCAGTGTTTCTTGAGACATTTGGTTTTGCCACATCTGCTGACAGTTTAGTCAACCATATATCACATTGGGTTTGGAAGGACCTGGATATGGGGGGACTGATATACTACAAACCTGACAAAATTTTACTCTCTCCCAAAGACAGGGCCCCCTGTAGATGCTATGATAGTGACATTGGCCAACAAGAAGATACTGTATGAGAAAAGTTCCTTTGTCCACCCCCCAAACAGAGAGTTGCATGCTTTGGACAGTTTCAGGAAGCAAGTGTGTACTTCAGTGACCTTTGCTGTGCAAGCACTGAACTACATGGTTCACCTAACTCATTTGCAGAGGGGTTTGAACTAAAAGATCTCCAAGCCCCATTCTGGTCCAAAAATTCATGGATTCACAGTTCTTTTTTGCAGACTCCATTTCCAATGTATCCATGCACATATTGTTCAATGCTACAGATGGCACATCAGGAGCAGCAGGTAATGGCATTGCCTTACAGTGGCATGCTTGGATGCATCTGTATGACATTAGGGAGAACTTTGATGGGTCCACACATTTTGGACCAAATGTTAAGGGCAGAACAAGTAGGTAAAATCTATTTGCCATTGGAATCTGTTTTTTCCATCCCACAAAAGTCCTTTTCCTTTAACCAGAAGGGGTAAATTTGATTATGATTGCATTAATCCCAGAGCTTTGCCCCAGACACTCCTGGGGGCAGAGCCATCCCCTTTGGCACTGGGGAGAATGCCAGTGGCCATCGCCCTCAAGGTTGAGGTGATTCACAACATCAAGGGTTTTGAGGTCCATTTACTAACAAACACTTTCAGTGCTCCTGAATGTTTGCCCAACTGTTCTACTCGGGAGGCAGTCGGGGATCACTTGTCTCTGCATCCTCATGCCTTGCCAGCCATCACTCAAGTTTCCTGGGTGATGAGAATCATAATCAAAGGCTAATTTATTACCATTCTCTCTTCTTCAAAGCTAAACCTAAAGACCCTTCTAAATGTTCCACCCCCACAACAAAGGGTAGTGGCACAAGAAATTTCAAAGCTGCTAAATGAACAAGTGATCACAGTGGTCCCATCTGAGTCCAGACCAGAAAGGATGCAGAAGCTACTTAATTTTCTTTTTAGTTCTGAAGAAGAATAGGGACCTCGGTGAACAGACACCATTATGGATGATTACTGTGCAGTCCATATTGGCCCTTCAGAGGAGGGCCGACTGGATGTGCTCAGTTGATTTCCAAGACACTTACTGTCACATCAGGATAGCCAGGCAGTCAAGGAGGTATCTTCACTTCCATTTGGCAGCCAGTCATTTTCTTTTCATAGTACTGCCATTTAACTTCACTACACACTCCTGGGCATGGCAGTGGAAGTTGCACAACTCAAACTGCAGGGGTTCTGGATGTTCCCTTAGTTAAATAACTGGCTCATAACAGCTACTATGAAAGGCTCCTTATTGTAATTGTCCTACCAGTCAATTGGGAAAAATTAACACTGAAGCCAGTCAGATAATAGAATTCATAGGTTGCCACCCGAACGCTACCTCTCAGATAGTCTGTTTGCAGGAAGTTTGGCTATAATCATTTCATCTGCAAGCTTCTCAACAGTTACCAAATCAGCATCCCCCCCAAACTCACTTGATCCATTGTGGGTTGGGATCTCTGGTCACCTCAATCTCCATCATGCCTCACCCAAGCTTTTTTAATGAGTCCTTTAGGTGTATCATTTCTATCCAGTGATCCACCCTCTGTCAACGGATGAATTACCCTGGCAAAATCACCACAATTTACACACGTCATATTTATTGGTAGTTAACATCCCCTCTGGTTCCCTTAGGCTATTTGATTCCCCATGTCTTTCCCTCACCAAGGCCCACTATGGCTTGACAGGTGTTTCAGAGGGAGAACAGTCCTGGAGATGTGGGTAGGCCCTCCTTGCATTGCAGTCCTTAAAGGATAGCCTTCCCATGGGCGTGATCACCGTATGGACAAACAGTATGTCTCTTGTGTGGTACGTGAACAAGCAAGGTAGAATCTGTTCATATCCAGTATGCCAGGAAGCTGTGAGGGTTTCCAGGAGAAAATGTCTTCACAGCACTTTCTTCTCACAACACACATCCTGGAGAGATCCAGCATTTTAGAATGCAGTTTGAACAGATCTATCCTTCTCCCTCACCATTTGTTTTTCAGTCCATCAGTGGCATTCATGATTTTCAGCCACTTGGACCAGCCCTTGCTGCAGTCTGTTTACAACCCCATCCAACATGAAATGCAGCATTTTTTTTTGCCTTGATCCCTCAAGAGGGACAACAGTCCCTGAGGAACACTCAGTCCATACTTGCCCCCAGGTCTCCTTTATGGTTATCCTCCAACTCCATTCAAAATAAAATATCTTCAGAAAGTGGCCTGGTGTAAGGTGAGAGTAATTCTCATTGCTGCCTTTTGGATCCATCAGATTTGGTTCCCTTTCTCTGGCCTTGTCTAGTTTATATGGAGAAGGTCCTGAATTCCCTTCTGGATCTCATCTCTCACCCATTTTGAGGGTCCTACCTGCCCACCAATCTGACTGCTTGGTTTCTCCACTTCCAATGATGGCAAGAAAATCCAAGCTTTCTGCAGATCAAACTGTATATTCTTCTTCTCAGAAGCCCTCCACCAGAAAGATGTATAGAAGTAAGTATAAAAAATTTACTATTTTGTCATGTTACAAGTGTCTGGATCCTTTTTGGCCCAACTTCTGTTTATCTTGGAGTTTTAGGTGCATCTCTTTCAGTCAGGGGCCTGTTATTCTGTGATGCAAGTTCAGTTTGCTGCTATTTCCAATTTCTATTTAGGTGAACAAACCCCCCACCCCATTGCTTCCCTTAGACTTTCAAGTGCCTTTTTAAGAGGTACCTTTTTGTTTTGTCCACCACTGAGAGATCCAGTTCCTTCCAGGGCCATTACTGTTTTATTTCATGGCCTTACTGTTAATCCCTTTGAACCTACAAGTACTGCTGACCTGAAATTTCTGTCTTGGAAAAATACTTTTTTTTTTTTTTTTTTTTTTTTTTTTTATAGCTGTTCTGTCAGCTAGGAGGATTTCAGAGTTGCAAGCCTTATCTTGTAACACTCTGTATTTAGTATAAGGACAGAGTATCACTCGGGACTAATCCAGATTTTCTTCCCAAGGTAGCCTCAGCATGTTTCTTAAATCAGACTATCCATTTACTGGTTGTCTTTCCCAGTTTTCCAGCAAAAGTAAATGTTAGTTGCATTCTCTAGACATTCGCTACCAGCTGAGCTTCTACTTTTGCCATATGAAAGACTTTCAAAAGTATGGCCAACTCTGCTTCCTTCTGTAAGTCCAACTTGGGTTCCAGTGTATCTAATTTTAAGTTGTTCAAATGGCTGTCCAAATCCATAGCTTTTGTTCATAAGTCTAGATAAATATCCTTACCCTACAAACCAAAAGTGCAATCTTCAAGCGCGTTTGTTGCATATATGCCTTTTTTCAGTAGTGACTCTATAGATGATATTTGTGTGGCCACCACATGTCTACAGTTCATATTTTTTCCATTAAAACTTGAACTATAATCTAGATTAATGGTTCATAGGTTGATACTAGGCTATCTGCCCTAGGGCATTTATAAGCCTAGCTAGAGTGTGTTTGGCTTTCACCACCCTTTTTAGATTAGTAGACTGTGCCTTTGAATAGTAGGTCACAGAAGATAACCCTTTTAAGGTTGGTTTACTGTGCTTCTGTCTAGCAGGGACACAGAAGAGATCCCAGGGGTAAACTTACGATCTCCCATCCATTCATCAAGATTTCTCTTGAAGAGGGTCAGTGAGGGGTTCTGCGTAACTTGGACTGGGATTTTGTTCCAGAGTGAGGGGAGCCTCTGGGATATGAATCTGTCCCTCCAGCATGCCCTGTTTATTTCTGTGCTGAGGTTTAAGTCCCTGGAGCGTGTAGCTCTAAGGGATTTGGATTTCCTGAGGTGGAGCATGTCCATTAATTCCGGGTTGGACATTGCTTTATACATCAGGCACAGATCGCCTCTGAGTAGGCGGTAAGCAACTGAGTAGAGCTGGAGTTTCTTTAGCCGAACTGCATAGGGCATCTGTTTGAGTCCCTTGATCCTCGTGGTGAGGTACTTTTGGGGTCTTTCCAGTTGCTGCAGGTGTCGGGTAAGGTACATCCCAAATGGGGCATTGTATTCAAATATGGGCCTGATGAGTGATGAGTAGAGGGGCACAATGACCTCTCTTGATCTAGATGTGAAACCTTTCATGATAAGGTGGGCTATATAGAAGGTCTTTCTAATCACTTTGGCAACGTGGTTGTCAAAGGAGAGATTACTATCTACTTGGGTCCCCAAATCCCTAATTACTTTTTCTGTACTTAATGGATTACCAGCTATGTGGTAATTTGTGGGCACTTTGTTTTTCCCAAAGGGGATGACTATGCATTTTGTGGCATTTAGCTTTAGGCCATGGCTCTGGCACCAGTTATCCATCAGAGTCAATTATGGCACCCAGTTTGCAGTCATCTGCGAACTTGGTCAGCCATAGTCCTCCCGTGTTAGCCTGTACCTCAGAGAAATATATACCAAACAAGACAGGTCCCAGGACTGAGCCTTGTGGGATGCCACTTGTAACTGATTTAGAGTCTGACATGGCACCTGCAATTCTGACCATGTGGATTCTATCCTTGAGCCAGTTTGCAACCCATCTTGTGACATAAGGGTTGATATTTAAGTTGGTGAGCTAGGTGGTAATTTGTGGGCACTTTGTTTTTCCCAAAGGGGATGACTATGCATTTTGTGGCATTTAGCTTTAGGCCATGGCTCTGGCACCAGTTTTCCATCTCTGTGAGACCCTTTTGGAGGATGCTTGTGTCAGCCGGAGAGTCGATTATGGCACCCAGTTTGCAGTCATCTGCGAACTTGGTCAGCTATAGTCCTCCCATGTTAGCCTGTACCTCTGAGAAATATATACCAAACAAGACAGGTCCCAGGACTGAGCCTTGTGGGACGCCACTTGTAAATGGTTTAGAGTCTGACATGGCACCTGCAATTCTGACCATGTGGATTCTATCCTTGAGCCAGTTTGCAACCCATCTTGTGACATAAGGGTTGATATTTAAGTTGGTGAGCTTATTTATGATGCCTGAGTGGGGTATTGTGTCGAAGGCTTTTGGAAGGTCCAGGTAGGCTTTGTGGACTACCTTCCCTTCATCTATGGCCTTGGTAACTGTTTCAAAGAAGTCGACCAAGTTCAAGAGGCAAGATCTGCCCTTAACAAAGCCGAATTGGGTAGGATCCAATGTTTGGAGGTTCCCAATGTCTTTGTTTATGAGTTCCATGATGATACACTCCATAGCTTTGCAGACCAGGCTAGTCAGGCTTATAGGGCGATAGTTTCCGGGGTCCGTTTTGGCACCACCTTTGTGGAGCGGGACCACTGTTGCTGTACACCATTCCTTAGGTACATATCCTGTAGTAAGGCTGAGATTGAACAGTGTCTTTATGTGAGGGTTAAGTTCTTCTTGGAGCTCATGTAAGATGCAGCCCGGGACACCGTCCGGTCCCATTGATGCTGTGTTTTTTGCTTTGGAGAGGGCAGCTCTCACCTGTTCATCTGTGATGTCAGGGAGGCTACACTCTGTTGGGATAGACATTTGCTCTTTTGGGGGGGATGGGAAGAGAAATTTGCACTGAACCTGTCTGCCAGGATGTTGGCAATGTCTGTGGGTTCAGTGTATTTTTTGTAATTTTGCACTAATTCAGAGCATATCTGGGAGTTGCCACCCAGGTGCCTGACATAACTAAAGAAGGCCTTGTGATTATCTTTAGTGTCTTGTGCAATTTTTCTTTCGAAGCTGGCCTTAGATGATTTTATGAGGGATCTTAGTTTCTTGCTAGTACTGATCAGGGATGCCTTCCCTTTTTGGGATTTTGCTCTATCATGTAGTAGCTTCCTCCTTCTGTTGTATAGCTTATTTATGGCTGGGGTCCACCAGACAGGTCTCCTGCCTTTGGAGGAGTGAGTCTTGTTTTTATATGGGATATCACAATCCATGCATTCCTGTAGGTGTCCATAGAATGCTTTTGTAAAGGATTTTGCGGTTTGAGCCATATTTTCCACTGGCCTGGAGGCTTTGAATGAATCCACCTTGGTTTTGAGTAGTGTGAAGTTTGCTTTTGAGAAGTTGTTCACCGTAGTTTCCTTGGCTGGGGGTGGGGACGGGATATGGATGTCCAGTGAGATTAATTTATGGTCTGACCTTACCAATGAGGGGTATACCTCTGGTGTGGAACATAGAGTCACCATGTTGGTGATGACCAGGTCCAATATGTTTTCCCCTCTTGTGGGGGTGGTGATCAGTTGTTTCCTAGCATTTGAGTTTATAAATTCTAGGAACAGTTGGGCGAGGGTGTTGGGGCTTGAGTAATTTTCCCAGTCAATGTTTGGGTAGTTGAAGTCACCCATATAATGGTGTTTGGAGAGACCTTCATATTCTCCAGTGTTCTCAGGAAAGCCGAGTGGGGTTCCTGAGTTTGGGAGGGTGGTCTGTAGCAGGCTACAAACTGAAAGGCAGTTTTGCCCACTGTTAGTTGCACATGGATGGTCTCCGATGCTTCGTGCAGTGCCACTAACCTGGAGGTATGGGTATCTTTGATGAAAATGGATACTCCCCCTCCTTTTGTGGTTTGGTTCGAGTTTTGGGGCCGAAAAGCATGGTATGAGGTATAACCTGGTAGTGCTGGGGTGCTCTCGGGAGCCTTGAACCAGGTTTCTGTTACTGCACAGATATCGATATTCTCCATACTGAGGAGAGCCTCGAGTGCTTGCATCTTGAGATTTAGACTTCTGGCATTGGGCAGCATTACCCTTAGTTTTTTTTCATTTTGTTGTCTATGGAGGTGGGTTTGTCTTTTGAGCCTTGCCTAAAAAAGGCACTATGGGGATGGCAAGAGCCTTAGCCAGTATTCGAAAGCCCAGGAGTGACAGGTGCAAGCCATCCCCAGTGAAGCAACATGGCTTGTCGAGCATGTCATCCCAGGCTGACAGACACTGGAGCCCCTTTAAATGACACCAATACTTTAGCCAGTTGTTAAAATTGATCATTTTGTCTTCTTATGGTTCCATCGTTCTGTGAAAGATCCTTCCATAGTGGTTCTCTGGCATTATGTAGCTGTTCCAGTTGTTGAGGAGGATAGAAAAGACAACATTGGATATGAAAACTGTGTACTTGCCATAGCTCTAGATCCATGTTATCTTCTGTCTGTCTGTCTCAAGATTCTCTCTCTGTTCACCTACCAAATTGTCATCGCTCTATGGCTCCTGTTAGACCACACTAATCTTACATGACATATTGGCTGCTAACACTCCTTCGATTTGTATCCTGCTCTATTAACATTATGTGATAAATAAGGACAAGTACCTTGGGACCCATCTTACTTCCTGGATTTCCCTCTAGATCTCATCTCTCTTCCATTTGTCACACCTAATTCTGACATCAAATCCTCAGTCTGACCACTTGGTGTCTCCACTTGCAATGACTGCCAGAAATTCCAGGCTTCCTGCTGATATTGTTCACATTCTAACATCTTCCCAGAAGCCCTCCACCAGAAAGATTTATAGAGGTAAGTAAAAAAAGTTGACTGTTTGGGTGGGCTTCAATGGTCTAGATAATTTTCCGTCCTCACTTCTTTGTTGTGTGGGGCATACTTTATCTGAAGGACTGCTGGGGTGGTGGTGCATTATGGGAAGAGAAGGATCCTGAGCCTTGGAGCTGAAATTCTAGTCCAGAGTGGCAAAATCAGATCCATTTGAATTCATTATATCCAATTTTTGAGAACGATGGAAGAAGACAACACAGATCTAGCATTGTGGTAAGTACATAACTTTTATTTTTATTCATGACAAGAGAGGAGTGATTTTCACATAAGGCACCATTTTAGTTAGAACAGTAGTAATCATAACCTTAACAGTCAGTAAGGACTTAGAGGAGTGTAACAAAATGTTGTCCAGTGCTGAATCTTAGACAGACGTAACACTTTTTCTTCTCTCGCTCTCTCTTTATTGCTTTCCCTCTTTCTTAGTCCAAGGCCCCAATACTTTCTGATAAATGCATACCACCTATGTGGCAATTTGTGGGCACTTTGTTTTGCCAAAGGGATGACTATACACTTTTTGGCGTTTAGCTTGAGGCCATGGCTCTGGCACCAGTTGTCTGTTTCTATGAGGCCCTTTTGGAGGATGCTTGTGTCAGCTGGAGAGTCTATTATGGCCCAGTTTGCAGTCATCTGCGAACTTGGTCAGCCACAGTCCTTCCATGTTGGCCTGTACCTCCGAAATATATACCGAACAAGAGAGGTCCCAGGACTGAGCCTTGTGGGGCGCCACTGTAACTGGTTTGGAGTCTGACATGGCTCCAGCTATTCTAACCATGTGGGTTCTGTCCTTGAGCCAGTTTACAACCCATCTAGTGACATAGGGGTTTATATTTAAGCTGGTGAGCTTATCTATAATGCCCGAGTGGGGTATTGTATCAAAGGCTTTTGCGAGGTCCAGGTAGGCTGTGTGGACCACCTTCCCCTGTCTATGGCCTAGGTGACTGTTTCAAAGAAATCGACCAGGTGCAAGAGGCAGGATCTGCCCTTAACAAAGCCGAACTGGGTAGGATCCAGTGTCTGCAGGTCCCCAATATCTTTATTTATAAGGTCCATGATGATCCTTTCCATAGCTTTGCAGACCAAGCTAGTGAGACTTATGGGGCAATAGTTTTCGGGATCCGTTGAGGCACCACCTTTGTGGAGCTGGGACCACTGTTGCTGTACGCCACTCTTTGGGTACATATCCTGTAGTAAGGCTGAGATTGAACAGTAGTTTTAGGTTTTGGTTTAGCTCTTCTTGGAGTTCATGTAGGACACCGTCTGGTCCCATTGATGCTGTGTTTCTTGCTTTGGAGAGGGCAGCTCTTAACTGAGCATCTGAGATGTCAGGGGCAGCACTCTGCTGGGATAGATATTAGCCCTTTTGGTGGGGAGAAGTTTGCACTGAACCTGTCAGCTAGGATGTTGGCAATGTCTGTGGGTTTGGTGTATTTTTGTCATTTTGGACTAATTCTGAGCATATCTGGGAATTCCCACCCAGGTTCCTAACATAACTAAAGAAAGCCTTGTGATTATCCTTAGTGTCCTGTGCAATTTTTTCTCTCGAAGCTGGCCTTAGACGATTTTATGAGTGCCCGTAGTTTTTTGCTAATACTGATCAGAGATGCCTTCCCTTTTTGGGATTTTGCTCTATCATGTAGTAGTATCCTCCTTCTATTGTATAGTTTGTTTATGGCTGGGGTCCACCAGACAGGACATCTGCCTTTGGAGGATTGGGTCTTGGTTTTATTTGGGATTGCATGATCCATGCATTCCTGAAAATATTCATAGAATGCGTTTATAAAGGATTTTGCGGTCTGGGCCGTATTATCCACAGGTCCGGGGGCTTTGAAGGATTCCACCTTGGTTTTGAGGAGTGTGAAATTTGCTTTAGAGAAGTTTTTCACTGTGGTTTTCTGGGCATGGGGTGGGGTCGGGATGTGAATATCCAGTGAGATTAGTTTATGGTCTGATCTTACCAGTGAGGGATACACTTCTGGTCTGGAGCATAGAGTCCCCTCTTGTGGGAGTGGTAACAAGTTGTTCCATAGCATTTGAGTTTATAAATTCTAGGAACCTTTGGGCTAGGGTGTTGGAGCTAGAGTAATGCTCCCAGTCTATGGTTGGGTAGTTGAAGTCACCCAATATAATGGTGTTTGGAGAGACCTTCATATTTTCCAGTGTTCTCAGGAAGGCCGAGTGGGGTTCCTGGGTTTGGGAGGGTGGTCTGTAGCAGGCTATAAACTGGAAGGCAGTTTTACCCACTGTTAGTTGCACATGGATAGTCTCTGATGCTTCGTGCTGTGCCACCAACCTGGAGGTGTGGGTATCTTTGACGAATATTGATACTCCCCTCCTTTTGTGGTTTGGTCCAAGTTTTGGGGCCGAAAAGCATGGTATGAGGTATAACCTGGTAGTGCTGGGGTGCTCTCGAGAGCCTTGAACCAGGTTTCTGTTACTGCACAGATATCTATGTTCTCCATGCTAAGGAGAGTTTCGAGTGCGTGCATCTTGAGGTTTAGACTTCTGGCATTGAGTAGCATTACTGTTAGTTTCTTATCCCTTGTGATACCTATGTAGGTGGGTTTGTCTTTTGAGCCTTGCCTAAAAAAGGCACTATGGGGGTAGCAAGAGCCTTTGCCAATATCCGAAAGCCCAGGGGTGACAGGTGCAAGCCGTCCCTAGCGAAGCATCGTGGCTTGTCGAGCATGTCATCCCAGGCTGACAGGCATTGGATCCCCTTTGAATGACACCAATACTTAAGCCAATTGTTGAAATTGATAATCTTGTCTTCATACTGTGGCATCATTCTTGGTTGAGGGTAAGATGCTACTCAAGGTCAGGGTCATACTGGCCTGGGCTACATGCTCAGAGAGCTCCTCTATGTCTCTTTTCATGTAGTCCAGGGAGGTACGTCTCAGGTCATTCACACCAGCATGGACAATGACTGAGTCATATTTGTACTTGCCTTGGAGTGACCTGAGTGCTTGTGTTATGTGGCGAATCCTAGCGCCCGACAGGCAGCTCACTGTGACCTTCTCCTTGTTCAGCCTGGTGAGTGGGACGTCAGTGTGCCTGATGATAGTCACCTATTACAAGTGTATCAGGTGTGTTGTTTAGCCTTAAGGGCTGTGACTGTTTGGCACACTGGCTTTGTGAGCTATGTGTTGCACGTGTTTTGTTTTGGGGTAGCGGTTGCTTGGGTGTCTGCTTTGGAGGTCTCTGCTGCTTAGGCAGATTTTTATTTAGAGCCTCCAAGTATGTTTTTGTGTGTTTATGTGTTTGGTTTGCTGTCATGGTAGGTCTATGTGAGACTGGAATTGTAGTGAGTGTGGTTTCCTTCTCCTCCTGACTGGTTACGCCAGTACTGAGTTGAGAGAGCTTAGCCTCCAGTTTGGCTATATGGTTGCATCTCTCGCATGTGTTGGAATTTGTTGGGAGGAGGAGAGGGTTGTCTGTGTACATGAGGCAGTTGTAACATTGCCTCAAGATTCCCAGATTCACCAGCTGGACTGGAGAGGAGATTGACAACTGACCTTTGGACATGCTAGAATAGTATTGGGAATTTATTTATAATTGAAAAAAATGGCCAATGGGGAGCAAGGTACTCCAGGGGGAGTTTGTGATATATTGGCTGCTAACACTCCTTCGATTTGTATCCTGCTCTATTAACATTATGTGATAAATAAGGACAAGTACCTTGGGACCCATCTTACTTCCTGGATTTCCCTCTAGATCTCTTCTCTCATCCATTTGTCACACCTCATTCTGACATCAAATCCTCAGTCTGACCACTTGGTGTCTCCACTTGCAATGACTGCCAGAAATTCCAGGCTTCCTGCTGATATTGTTCACATTCTAACATCTTCCCAGAAGCCCTCCACCAGAAAGATTTATAGAGGTAAGTAAAAAAAGTTGACTGTTTGGGTGGGCTTCAATGGTCTAGATAATTTTTCGTCCTCACTTCTTTGTTGTGTGGGGCATACTTTATCTGAAGGACTGCTAGGGTGGTGGTGCATTATGGGAAGAGAAGGATCCTGAGCCTTGGAGCTGAAATTCTAGTCCAGAGTGGCAAAATCAGATCCATTTGAATTCATTATATCCAATTTTTGAGAACGATGGAAGAAGACAATACAAATCTAGCATTATGGTAAGTACATAACTTTTATTTTTATTCATGACAAGAGAGGAGTGCTTTTCACATAAGGCACCATTTTAGTTAGAACAGTAGTAATCATAACCTTAACAGTCAGTAAGGACTTAGAGGAGTATAACAAAATGTTGTCCAGTACTGCTGTTCTTCAGAGCTATCTGTCAGAACCTTTGACAGACGTAACACTTTTTCTTCTCTCGCTCTCTCTTTATTGCTTTCCCTCTTTCTTTCAGTTAGCTAAATGACAGCCTGTGTAATGTATTAACTGAACTCAACATCCATACATTCTAACCCTATATCTTTTTCTCTTACTAGTTCCTGCCACTGTGAATTGGATATTTTTGCTAATTTGTATTTTGTGTTGACCAAAACATCTTTATCCATATAGTAGTTTGTGTAGGGCATTTTGATTGATTGTCATGGTTCCGTATGAGTTGCATTTCAGAATACTGCACTGAAGTCATTGTCATCAATGCTAAATCTAAACAACTTTAATATTTTATATGGAAGGTCTGAACTCCCAATCACCATGCAGAGAACCACACCTGCTACACTTTGTTTATTTTAATCAAGTTTTTGGCTGTATGTCTGTATGTTATTGCTGAAAGGGAATTCCCTAGTGCAGTGACTGCTACCACCAAACAGTTTTAGTAGAAAAAAACGGTATACTTGCATACATAATGTAAATATGTAAAACATTGTTTAATGTTCTTTAACCTTACATGCATAGCAGTCCATTAAAATGTATGTATTGAAAATGAATGTACAAAGCCAGGTGGCCTTCCTGGTAACTACAGACAAACAGCATCTGCAAAGCCATTCTTTCATGTAAGTGAATAAATACGTATTAAATATAAACTGATGACTTTGTGCCATTATCTGCCTGAGTTGATGGTATGTTCAGATGGATGTAAATATCTCCATGCACTTACAATAAAGATTAGGGGAATTTATTTTTTGCCTAGTCAGTATGAATACCACTTCAGGTTTCCATTGAAAAGAGGCCACAGGCCTAGGTGGGCTAACTAGGTCAGTAGATTACAGAGCTTGTAAGAAGCATTACAACGTCACAAGTTTGCCTTGTAAACAGTCTGTTTTGACTGTTCTTGTTTTCTAGGAGGTTTTATTCAGTATTAACAACCCAGTGTTTCTGTACTTGAATCATTCAGATATAATTTTGAGGGCTGTTTGATAAACGGTTATAAATTTTCTCTGCTGAAAGTGCAAAAGTTCTATAGCTGTAAAAAATAAAGTGAGAAGAACTTGTATTACAGCGAGTGATCAAATTCACTGTAATGCATTGAAAACATTTTTGCAGGGGGCTTCACCGCCTTCCCCTCCCTCGTATTATAAGCTCTACCCTCCATTCCTCTGCTACCAGTTCATACTAACTCTGAGAGCGCCATGCCTCAGAGTTAGGGGGGTACTCAGAGGCACTCTAATCTCTGACTTATTATATAGTCTCCTTTCAAACTTTTATTCTTGTAGTGCTGAAAATAACTACTGTGTTCCTCATAATTTCAACAAAATACAGCTGTTAATTTTTTTTCGGTATTGCTGTTACACAAGCACTGTGCAAAAACATGTTATTTGTCCTAATCTTTTGTAGCAGTTTTATAGTGATGTAGTCTGCAGAGAATCACTCTCTAATCAAATTAATTTTCTGAGCCATTAAAGTTTTATTTTTACATTGAGACAGGGATATCACCTTGCTTGGTGTTGAACATAGACTTACCAGAAAGAAATCTGTTTAACACTTCAACAAAATGCTTCCTTTGTAGATGACCTCTGTAGAAAGGGTGCAAGAATATACAGAACATGAAAGTGAAGATGAGTGGAATTCAGCATCACCACCACCAAAGAGCTGGCCAACTGAAGGCAATATATTCTTTGACAATGTCAATTTTGCATATAGTAGTGATGGACCCTTTGTGCTAAAACATTTCACTGCATTCATTAGGTCGAAGGAGAAGGTAAGCAAAGCATTATTTTTTGTCTCTAGTATGTTGTTATTGGAGATATTTGAGGGTGTTCGACCTCAGTACCAAATTTAGATGCAGTTTATTGTAGTGTCTTTGAACATCAGATATGTTGAGTATGAAAGGATTCTGTGGGTGTTAAATGTATTTTATAGCTTTAATGGCATCAGCAGTAATGCCACATTGCTTCATTTCGCCTGAGTAGACTTCAGGCATTAATTACTGGCTTCAGGAATTACCCCAGAAATGCTCAGCAGAGTCCATCAGTGTTATTTTTTGTTGTCTGCTTGTGAACTTATTGCTTCTACTGTAATAGAAAGCCATCATCCCATCCCACAGGCTTCTGACATATTACTAAAATGGATGTATTGCTAGTGCCCTCCATTAGTCATAATTACTGCTGAGTATGAGTGTGGTTAAACTCTTGATATCATGTCAGTCACATACACACTGTATTTAACACATACCTGAATGAATATGCATTCTACCGATCACCCGATCTGTTAACTGAAGATATGCACATTATTTTTGTTGGCTAATTTACTTGTCTTTTCTTAGTAGACATGTAATGCTCCTCTATTCTCTTTTTTTAGCTCATGTCCAGCTAGTCTCTCAGCCTACCCATGAACTACGAATAGGTTATTGCACTGTAACATTCCTGACATTGACAAACCAGGCCTTTTAAATTAGTGCCTGGTATATGGATGTACGCAATGAGTGAACACTTGGAACATATAGAGGTTATATCCATTGTGGGTAGAGTGGATATGTGAAGTGCTTAATTTTAATGCCATTAACTGTAGCTTTCTTCCTCTGCAAAACCAACATTTCCTTCAGTGCCTCTTTATGCACTGCATAGTTCATAGGTGTGTACTTGGCTAATGGCCCTGGAGCCTTTACAAGCCTAGCCCGTAGAAGTGCTATGGCATTGTGCTGCCAGATGTTAGTTCCCAGTGCCTCTATCAAGAAGAGCCACTGGAGTAATCCCTGGGGTGAACTTTCTATTTCCCATCCACTCATCAAGATTTCTCTTGAAGAGGGCCAGTGAGGTGTTCTGCTTGACATGTATGGGAAGTCTATTCCAGAAAATGGGCAGTCTCTGGGTTATGAACCTCTCCCTCCAGCATATTCTGTTGATTGTGGTAATGAGGTTGAGGTCTCTGGAGCATGTGGTGCAGAGGGATTGTGATTTCTTTAGGTTTAGCATTTCTAACACAGCTGGGTCAGACATGGCTTTATAAGTCAAGCAGAGATTGCCTCTTAGTAGATGATATGAGACAGAGAATAGCTGGAGTTTCTTGAGTCTATTCATGCTGGATGTGTGTTTAAGGCCTAGGATCCTCTTTGTGAGGTACTTTTTTGGCCTCTTCAGCTGTTGCAGGTGTCTAGTGAGGTACATGCCAAATGGGACAGTATACTCTATGATTGGTGATGACCTCTTTCTTACTAGATGCAAAACTCTTGCTAATGAGGTGTCACATGGAAGGGCTTTCTGACCACAGAGGCAATGTGGTGGTCAGAGAGGTTGCTGTCAACCTGTGTCCCCAGATCTCTTATAACACCTTCAGTGTTCAGTGGGCTCCCATTGATGTGGTAATTAGTGGGAACTGAGTTTTTCCCAAAGGGGATAATGACACATTTTTGGCACTAAGCTTAAGGCCATGGTTTCAACACCAGTCATTAGTCTCAGTGAGGCCTTTCCGTAGAATGTCTGCATCACTTGGGGAGTTAATAATGGCTCCCAGCTTGCAGTCATCTGCGGACTTGGTCAGTCAGAGTCCCTCGTATTGGCCTGGACTTCTGAGAAGTAGATGCCAAACAGGAGGGGACCCAGGACCAATCCCTGTGAAACTCCACTCGTGACTGGTCGGCAGCCTGACTTGGAGTCCACTACTTTCACACTGTGGGTTCCATCTGTGAGCCAATTTGCAACCCACCTAACAATATAGGGGTTGATGCCTAGTTTGGTGAGTTTATCAATAATTCCTGAGTGAGGAATGGTATCAGAGGCCTTGGCCAGATCGATGTAG
The DNA here is from genome assembly GCF_019279795.1 of Protopterus annectens. NCBI lineage: Eukaryota > Metazoa > Chordata > Ceratodontiformes > Protopteridae > Protopterus > Protopterus annectens. The sequence goes on from NC_056736.1 coordinate 317,262,254, forward strand.
GTTGTATGAACTGCCTTACCCTCATCCACTGATGACTCACTCAAAGAAGTCAACTAGATTGAGCAGGCATGATCTACCTTTTACAAAACCAAATTGCGTGGGGTCTAAAGTTTGGAGATTCCCTATATCCTTGTTAATTAGGTCCATGATGATGCACTCCATAGCCTTACATATCAGACTCATCAGGCTAATGGGGCAATAATTTCCAGGGTCTATAGTCGCTCCTCCTTTATGGTGAGGGATGACTGTAAAAGTGTGCCATTTGGTAGGGACAATGCCTGAGGTGAGGTTGTGAAGTGAACAGGGCACACAGATGTGGTGCTAGTCCACTTTGTAATTCATGTAGAACACAGCCAGGGATGTTGTCGGGTCCCATAGAAGCTGTATTCCTGGGCTTGGATAATGCAGCTTTAACCTGTGCTGCAGTAATGCTGGGTGCCTGGCATTCTTTTGGTATTGAGATTGGCCCTTTAGGGAGGGAGAGAGGGGTAAAGTTGGCACTGAATCTGTCTGCCAGTATGTTGGCAATATCTGTTGGCTCAATATAGGAGGTACCATTGTGCAGTAACACAAAGCAAATCTGGGTATTGCCGTGGAGATTCTTGATATAACTATAGAAGGCTTTGTGGTTGTTTTTAGTGTATGCCACAATTCTGCCTTCAGAGTTGACTTTGGAGGTTTTGATGAGGGATCTCAATTATTTATTGAGGCTAATAAGGGAATTTTTCCAGTCTTGGGACTTCACCTTTTTCTACAACAGTTTCTTCCTTCTGTTGTAGAGTTTATTAATGGCAGAGGACCACAATATTGGCTTCCTTTTTTGGAGAAGAGTGTATTGGTTCTATTGGGTATGGCTAGTTCCATGCATTTATGTATGTGTTCGTACAGTGCACTAGTGTATGATTCAGCAGTCATGCATCTATTTTCCATTGGCATGGGTGCCGTGAAATTAGCCACCTTTGTTTTTAGGATCCAAAGTCAGCTTTGGAGAAGTTTTTCATAGTGGATACCTTTGCGGGGGGTGTGGATGAGATGTGGATTTCCATGGTGATTAGTTTGTGGTCGGATCTAGCCAGGGAGGAACTGACCACTGGTGTAGAGCAATGGTTACCAATGTTAATAATACCCAGGTCAAGGATGTTGCTTCCTCTGGTGGGAGTAAGAATGAGCTGGTCCAGGGCATTGGAATTGATGAATTCCAGGAAGCGTTGGACCAGTGCATTGGTGCATGAGTAGTTTTTCCAGTTGATGGAGGGGTAGTTGAAGTCACCTAGTATGAGAATGTTGTGTTGGATCTTAATAGTTTCCAGGGTGCTTAGGAATGTGGAGTGAGAGTCTTGGGACATGTTTGGGGACTTATAGCAGGCTACAACCTGAATCACTGTCTTACCCAGTGTTAGTTTTACCTGGAGTATCTCAGATGCGTTATTCTGGGCTACTAGTCTGGAGGTGTGCATATCCTTTATGAATATGGAGACACCACTGCCTTTGGAGCTTTGGTCCATGTTCTGGGGCCGAAAGGTGTGGAATGAGTTATAGCCTGGTAGCTCAGGGGTGCTTTCTGCTGCTTTAAACCAGGTCTTTCTTACAGCACAAATGTCGATGTTCTCCATTTTGAGGAGTGCTTCGAGTGAGTGCATCTTGTGGTTTAGACTTCTAGCGTTGAGCAGCATGACCCTCAGATTGCATTTATTTATAGCTGTTACGGTGGTAATTTGGTCTTTGGAACACCACCTTAAAAAGGCACTATAGGCATTGGAAGTGCCTTGGCCAGGACCCAGAAACCCAGGGGTGACAGATGCAGACCATCTCTGGCAAAGCATAGAGGTCTGTCAATCATGTTACCCAAGCAGACAGATACTGGATCCCCTTAGAATGACTAAGTGAATTGATTTGTGTTGATACAGTAGAGTGGCATTACAGATTGCAATGTGTATTCAATAATATTGCAATGGTTTCAACTTCACTATTTCATTTAATACCTAACTTCTTTCTACCTACATACTTTGTTGGCATTTGCTAATTTCTTTAAGTGAGCCTTAACTAATTTGGAGCAGTAAATTATATTTTAATAGTGCAAATTGTACATGTATTGTAATACCAGCTTACAGTTGAACACTGGAGGTCTCTAACTATTGAATTAATATAAAATAAAGCAAGTAACACAATTCCTGGTGTAAGAATGTCTTACTGCAGTCAGAGAGCATCACAGGCTCTGACTACACTGAGTAGTTAGCAAAATTGTAAAACAACTAAGTCAAAGATTTGTGATTATAACACTGAGTATGAGATAGCTGGAATTCCGAACTTTGTCATTAATTGTTTAGCCTAATACAACAACATGCTAGTGATTAGAATAAGATAAACATGATTAACAAGCTGCATAATCAATGTCAATTCAGCTGAATGATAACAGGCTGCAAAGATGCTACAAATGCCATTTGAAATAGGCACTTCTGTGTGGTTGAGTGAGACGTCTCAACAGCATTTACAAATAATGGATGAGATTTGTATTTAGCATCAGAAGCATAAATGGACTATACTGGACTACATATGTTTTCATTTGTTTTGGTCCACCTTGTGATATCATTCAACCATTTCGGCCCTAGTGACTCATATCCACGTTGGGTCTTCCATCCCCATCTCCTGTCCCCCTTCCGGACTTAACTCCAGTTTTTGCTGGAGCCAGTCATAGATCCTAAGTGTGCTCTGGGGATTTGGCTGTCTCTGCATCCATCCTAGTTTGTTATATATGCCCTACCAAATCCATGCCCCACCTTCCACTCTCATCAGTTATGTCTGTGGGCAAAACCTCTCTTTGGACCATGCCTCCCCCAAGGGAGCATCATCATCGAATGCCTTCGCACTTGGGATAGGCACGCTCATCATGTCCTTCTGCTGTGTAAGTCACCCAAGATGCTAATCAAACCTGGGTCGACTGAGCCGTAGTCAGAGCTTTCCTCTATGCCACCAGAGCAGCTGCACTGGACTGTATTTTAAGTGAGATCTTAAAAATTAATGCAAGGCTTAAAAGTATATGACACAAGGAGCAGTAATGGAAAACAGAGTCAATGAATACCTACTTAACATATGGATAATATTATTAAGTACTGCAAATGTCTCACAATCAGGAATATCAGACCCATGAGTGTGACTCCTCTGTCCTGAAGAAGTAAAATGTAATTACATAAGAAATACCTGGCATCGTGAAACTCACTGCACTGTTATCTAGCTTATTTCCAGGAGGATTTTCTCCTAGTTTAGCCCCACCCCACCAACAAGTTACATATACTAACTCAAAGACTGTTGTATTTATTACAAAGTGGAATACTTTGAAATACCACAACCTCAAACTTAGTTTGCCAGGATTTTGTGATATAAAAAATGAGACCATAGTAAATCATTTAAAAATTTTCCCACCTTTCATGTGACCTAGAACCTGTACAATTCAACTGAAAAACAAGCAAATCTATTAGGGGAAAAATATAAAAAATAAAAAACATACAACTCGCTGGTAGCATACGTGTGTATACCCTTAAACTATTACTTTGTTGTGTGTGCACACCCTTAAACTAATACTTTGTTGATGCACCTTTTGATTTAATTACAGCATTCAGTCTTCTTGGGTACACACCTGTCATCAATTAAAGAGACTCTGATTAACCCCAAATAAAGTTCAGCTGCCCTAGTAGGATTTTCCTGACATTTACTCAGTTGCCTGCTACAGCAAAAGCCATGGTTCATTGAGAGCTTACAAAGCATCAAAGGGATCTCATTGTTGAAAGGTATCAGTCATGAGAAGGGTACAAAAAAAAATTCCACAGCATTGGATATACCATGGAACACAGTGAAGACAGTCATCAGAAAGTGGAGAAAATATGGGACAACAGTGATGTTGCAAAGAACTGGACTTCCCTCCAAAACTGATGGATGAAAAGACAAGATGAAAACTGATCAGGGAGGCTGCCAAGAGACCTACAACAACACTGAAGGAGCTGTAGGAATTTCTATCAAGTACTGGTTGTGTACTACTTGTGACATCAATCTCCCATATTCTGCATATTTGTGGACTATGTTTAGGGTTGCAAGACAAGAGCCTTTTCTTACACAGAAAAACATCCAGGCCATACTAAAATTTGCAAAACAATACATCAAGTCTCCCAAAAGCATGTGGGAAAATGTGTTAGTCTGATGACACCACGGTTGAACTTTTTGGCAACAATTCCAAAAGGTACGTTTGGGCGCAAAAACACTTCACATCACCAAAAGAACACTATCCCCACGGTAAAGCATGGTGGTGGCAGTACCATGCTTTGAGGTTGCTTTTCTTCAGCTGGAACTGGGGCTTTAGTCAAGGTGGAGGGAATTATGAACAGTTCCAAATACCAGTCACTTTTGACCCAAAACCTTCAGGTGTCTGCTAGAAAGCTGAAAATGAAGAGGAATTTCACCTTTCAACATGGCAATGACCACAAGCATACATCAAAATCAATAAAAGAATGGCTTCACCAGAAGAAAATTAAAGTTTTGTAATGGCCCAGCCAAAGCCCAGACCTAAATCCAATAGAAAATCTGTGGGGTGACCTGAAGAGGGCTGTGCACAAGAGATGCCCTCGCAATCTGACAGATAAGGAAGAATGGGCAAATATTGCCAAGTCAAGATGTACCATGCTGATAGACTCCTAATCAAGAAGACTGAATGCTGTAATTAAATCAAAAGGTGCTTCAACAAAGTATTACTTTAAGGGTGCGCAAACACAACAAAGTAATAGTTTAAGGGTGTGTACGTTTATGCAACCAGCGTATTGTACATTTTTTATTTTTTATATTTTTTCTCCTAACAGATTTGTTTTTCAATTGAATTGTACAGGTTATAGTTCACATTAAAGGCGGGGAACGTTTTGAAATGATTTATTGTGGTCTCATTTTTTGTACCACAAAAACTTGGCATTTTAACAGGGGTGTGTAAACATTTTATATCCACTGTGTGTGTGTGTATGTATATGTATATATATATATATATATATATATATATATATATATATATATACACACACACACACACACACACACACACTATCTACTACATATTCATACATTCAGTCTCACCATACTAAGGATCACAATTACAGGGTCTGGAATTTTAAAAGGAATGTGTACTGAAACAAATCTATGGTGGTCACTGGAAAGAATGGTGGATGGTGAATGGTGGATGGTGGTGAAAGAGATTGAAAAAGTAATGTACAGCTTATTGGAATACCCCATATGTTAGAAGTTAGAAAATGTTCAAAAGTTGATTGGCCCTTGCTAGCCAGTGGAGCTGTCTAGATGTGGATTCCATTGCAATACTGACAGCCCATAGACTGACAACATATAATACATGTTCCACATATAGACAAAAGGAGGAACTGCTGTGACTTCTGTGGAAGCCCAGTGAAGTACTTAAATGTGAACATATTTTTTTATGAGCTGGAGTTTTGCATTCCACCCAAACCATGCAAATGTGTAATTTGTTCATAACAGACATCAGGTGTTACAAGACAATGGGACGTAAATACAAGATCCTGTATCCTGCCTGTTTCAAATTATGTTTTCTAAGGAGGCTAGCTCTTTTATATATCCTCAAGAGGCAGTAGCGTTCCTCTAGAACTATGAGTCAGTAAAACAAATGCGAGACGAGTACAGAACCATGTTTTCTTTTTCTTGACGTCTTTATTAAAGACGACATTTTTAAAAGTGATGTAGTTTCACGTACAGTAACAGAATAAATAACATCTCTGCATGGGCTGGGACAGGCTGTTGTCACCGTAGAACTATTAGACTGGCAAACTATAGAACATGACTAGTGTAGAATACATTGGAGTTGTACATTAGAATTTATTCATTTCCTAGCTTTCTAGCATTGTCGCCTCACAGCAAGATGTTGTCCTGTTCGATTCTCAGCCAGAGCGTCTTCTGTGTGGAGGCATCCATGAATGGGCGTGCCTTCGTTGAAGGTTGTGCGTCAGGACTGGTAACTCGGCAAGTAAAAATCCACTACCAAACATTAGCGGACAGGAGTTCTGCTGTGGCAACCCCTAACCGGGATAAGCCAAAAGACACAACAACAACTAGCTTTCTAAACTACTTGGAAGAAAGGAGAATTAGCTTTCACTGAACTGTATTATTACTTTTTTCACAAAGTAACATTCTTTCAATTTTGGGAGATAGGTGAGCAGTCCAGGTTCAGGCTTATGCTGACGGAGGTCTTAGTAAAGGCAAATCAGTTCATTCATTTTGGCTACAGTTCAGTAGTAGTTAGCCTTTAGTGCTGTGAAATGTCAGGAAATCGGTTGAACGATATTCTAATACTATGATGCAGGCCTGCCATAAGTGCAGGCATGGAAGATGACATTCCTTCACACTTCATTAGTCTGAATTACAGTACACAGTTCTTCTGTAATAAGTTAGTAGTAGGGAGGCACTACAGTAGGATACCTCAGCAGATGCTATGCCTCTTAACTTCTCTGCTCATGAATTTTGGTCAAAGCAAAAATAATAAGGTGCAAAGGCCCAAAAGTCAGGGGCATACTCTGTTTCACTTAAAAAAGTTAGTACAACACTTTTTTTTTTTTTTATCAACATGCATTTTCGGAACAATAAGAAGAAGAAACTCTAATATCTGGTATTAATGACATCCTCAGTGATCCCCACTCCCCCCCCAAAAAAAATTGTATGAGAGACAGGATAAAAATATGAAGCAAAATCAAGGATATTCGACAAAATCTGTGACAGTTGAGAAGTATGGAAACTAGTGATTGCATTGGTGAGCTGGGAGGTATGAGAACATGACATCACTATATTCCAGCACAAGTACATACAGAATACAAACTATATTACTGTTCTTCAAGTATAAGCAGGGGGAAAAGCCCCTCTGCACCCCCCATTTGGGGGGCTGGGCCCCCCACACCCCCTGCTACTTAAATATACCAACTCTAATATTGCACTTAGTGTAGTGAAGTCTCAGAGTTGATATATTTAAGTAGCAGGAGGTGTGGGGGCGCAGCCCTCACATGGAGGGTGTAGGGGGGGCTTGCCCCCCTGCATATAGTTGAAGGGTAATATGTTTCTGCATGTACTTGTGCTGGAATATAGTAAGTGTTGGTATCCTGTGTGTTTTCAGGATTTTGAATTTTCAGTATTTTGAACTTTCAAGATTTTGGTCTCAGGATTTTGGTCTTTCAGGATTTTGCAGCACTTCAGTTGTAAATATATTGATTATTTAAAGGATCTAAAGGCAAGTTTTTTTTTTTGTATGCTTATGATGTTTGGTTTGGATATTGTGCATGATCGGATTTGGAGAGTGAAAACCTAAATGCTTTTTTTTTCAATAAACATCTTTATTAAATTATCACATATGACATAGGCAATCTTACATTTATGTAAATGAAAAACAAACAACATTGACACTACCAGACACCATTAAAACAACTGTAGTTGCAAACATTATACATCACTTATAATCTGTCCAGTCATTGTCAGTTAAGCATTATATGGCTAACTCAAATCCTGCCTCTTAACCTCATTCCTTCCCTGCATATATTGTTCCCACAATTCCCATTTTTTTTCTTTGCAGTTTTTTTCCATCCCTTTTCTAAAGATCATAATTCCATTTGTTTTATCTCTGTTAAGACCTAATGTGTTTTGGTACAGATTGAACCTGTGCATTAATGATTAAAATTTATTTTATTTTCTGTCTGTCACTGCAAATTTCCTATGCAGTCTTCTGTGTTACAGAAAGGTTGAGCTACACATTCTTATGTTTTTTTAATCAAGTAGAAGTTTGTAAGAAAGCACCATAACATTTAAAATATCCATGTGCAATAAAGAGCTGGCTAGCAGTTGCCAATATCTGATAAAGTGATTCTTTAAAGAAGAGTGCATTTGTTTCATTGATTTTACTTTCTACTTCCAGCCTCTGTTTATTTCTTCTCATGGCAAAAGACCTGTAAGAGGATGCTGTTAACCATGTAATTAAAACAATAAATACATAGCAGATAAAAATAAATAGCAGATAGGTTCAGCTCAAACTTCACCCTCCTGTCCCCCACAAAGGTCCATTCAACATCCCCAATACTTGTCCCGCACCTCACATCTCCATACATCAAGTGTTAAAGGCCCTATCCAAGGCAAAGAACACAGCTTCCATGGAACCTGATAGTATCCCAGGCTGTATTTTGCACCATCTCCAGCAAGAACTAGCTTCACCATTTTGCACCCTGTTCAACCATAGCTTAAGTACAGGCTTCATTCCAGCAGAGTGGAGAGCTGCCATTGTCATCCCTTTATACAAAGGTTGTGCCACTACTGACCCTGGAAACAATCGCCCCATTAGCTTGACAAGTCTGATCTGTAAGGCCATACAGCCTATTATTATGGACCTCATAAACAAGATATAGACAATCTGCAAAATCTTTGAAGGGCTGATGAATGAAGAGAATGAGAGAGAGAGAAGGTTGGATGATGTGGGGATAGTGAATCAGGAAGTGAAGCAGATTAGCAAGGAGGAAGTAAGGACAGCTATGAATGGAAAGGCTGTTGGCCCAGATGACATACCAGTGGAAGCATGGAGGTGCGTAGGAGAAATGGTAGTGGAATTTTTAACTAGATTGTTTAATGAAATTTTGGAAAGTCAGAGGATTCCTGAGGAGTGGAGATAAAAGTGTTTTGGTACCTATCTTTAAGAATAAGGGTGATGTGCAGAGCTGCAGTAACTACAGAGGGATTAAATTGATCAGTCACAGCTTGAAGTTATGCGAAAGAGTAGTGGAAGCTAGGTTAAGAAGAGAAGTGATGATTAGTGATCAGCAGTATGGTTGCATGCCAGGAAAGAGCACTACAGATGCAATATTTGCTCTGAGAGTGTTGTTGGAGAAATACAGAGAAGGTCTGAAGGAGTTGCATTGTGTCTTTGTGGACTTAGAGAAAGCATATGACAGGGTGCCTAGAGTGAAGTTGTGGTATTGTTTGAGGAAGTCGGGAGTGGCAGAGAAGTATGTAAGAGTTGTACAGGATATGTAAAAGGGTAGTGTGATATTGGTGAGGACTGCGGTGGGATTGACAGATACGTTTAAGGTGGAGGTGGGATTACATCAAGGATCAGCTCTGGGCCCTTTCTTATTTGCAGTGGTGATGGACAGGTTGACAGATGAGATTAGACAGGAGGCCCCATGGACTATGATGTTTGCAGATGACATTGTGATATGTAGTGAGAGTAGGGACCAGGTTGAGGAGACCCTGGAGAGGTAGAGATATGCTTTAGAGAGGAGAGGAATGAAGGTCAGCAGGGCTAAAACAGAATATATGTGTGTAAATGAGAGGGAGGGTAGAGGAATGGTGAGGATGGAAGGAGTAGAGTTGGTAAAGGTGAATGAGTTTAAGTACTTGGGATCAACAGTTCAGAGTAATGGTGAGTGTGGAAGAGAGGTGAAGAAGAGAGTACATGCAGGGTGGAATGGGTGGAGAAGAGTGATTTGTGACAGACTGGTACCAGTAAGAGTGAAAGGGAAGGTCTACAAGAGGGTAGTGAGACCAGCTATGTTATATGGGTTAGAGACGGCAGCATTGACGAAAAGGCAAGAGTCAGAGCTGGATGTGGCAGAGTAAAAGATGTTAAGATTTGCACTGAGTGTGATTAGGATAGACAGGATTAGGAATCAGTATATTAGAGGGCCAGCTCAGGTTGGACAGTTTGGAGACAAAGCAAGAGAAGCGAGATTGCGTTGGTTTGGACATGCTGAGGAGGGATGCTGGGTATATTGGGAAAAGGATGATAAGGATGGAGCTGCCAGGTAAGAGGAAAAGAGGAAGGCCTAAGATAAGGTTTATGGATGTGGTGAGAGAGGACATGAAGGTGGTTGGTGTGAAAGAGCATGATGCAGAGGACAGGAAGAAATGGAAACAGATGATCCGCTGTGGCGACCCCTAACGGGAACAGCCGAAAGAAGATGATAAGGCAATCTGCAAGCACTTGACCCCACCCAGTTTAGAGTTGTCAAGGGCAGATCTCGCCTGTTGAACCTGGTTGACTTTTTTTTGACTGTCACCAAGGCACTGGATGAGGGAAAGTCACTACATACAGCTTACCTTGAGTTGGCCAAAGCCTTTGACACAATCCCCCACTCGGGCTTCATCGAAAAGCTAACACAACTTGGCGTAAATCCTTATCTCATCAGGTGGGTGGCCAACTGGCTCACCTATACGACCAACAAGGTCAAAATAGGTGCCTCCACCTCTGACACCAGACCTGTCACTAGTGGTGTTCCCCAGGGATCTGTCCTGAGACCCCTACTGTTTGGCATCTACTTTTCAGAGGTGCAGGCAAAGACAAAAGGCCTGTGGCTGACCAAGTTTGTGGGTGACTGTAAGTTGGGTGCTGTCACTGACTCCCCAAATGATGATAACATACTACAAGAGGGTCTCACTGCAACAAATGACTGGTGCCAAAGCCTTGGCCTTAAGTTAAATGCAAAAAAATGTATTATCATACCGTTCGGCAAAACACGGCCCCTATTGATTACCACATCAGTGGCATCCCCCTAAGCACACAACCTGTGGTGAGAGGCCTGGGTACACAGGTTGACAACAATCTCACATTCGACCATCATGTAGTGGCAGTGGTCAGAAAAGCGTTTTACTTAGTTCATCTCACAAGTAAAGGGATTGCATCCAGAAAAAAGGAGGTTATTACCTCTCTGTACTCCTCCCTCATTAGGCCAGTACTTGATTATAACACTCCTTTTGGTATGTACCTTTTGAAAGACCAGCACCAACTGGAACGACCACAGAAATACCTCACAAACAGAATCCATGGCCTCCAACACCTATCCTATGTGACCTGTGTGAGGTTTCTTTTTTGAGGATAAACTCTTGGCTAGGCTTGTAAGGGCCCCAGGGCCATTAGCCTAGTAATCTCCTATGATCCAGTGATAAAATAAAATAAAAAAATAACATAAAAAAAATACTCATGAATGAACAGCCTGGCAGATGCTTACCCACTCTATTTGCTCAGTGAATATAGTTGTCACACTTTAGTGAAAGGGATTCATTGGTACAATGACCACATTGTGCCAGCAGAAGTTTTTTTTTTTTTTTTAATTAAAATAACATAACAGTATCCTTTTGCAGGTTTCTCATACTGAAATGCTTAATCCAGTACTGAAAGTACCTAATAAGTAAACACTAAAATAAATTTGCTTGTCTTTAAACACAGTAAACACCAGTGACTGGTGTTCTTGCAAGACTATCGAGTGGATAACAGAGAGATATCACTTTAAAACAAAGCAAGCAGGTTAAGAGGGAAAGGAAAGTAGAATTTGTGGATGATCGAGTCTAATTTCTAATGGTAGAAGATGAAGCAGAACCAGAAGGCATAATTTCTTGACTCACAGCGAAAATGCTAAATATTAACTTTCTTTTTAAGTTATGCATTTATTTGGTGGTCAGTGAGGGGATAAATAGTGTTAATTGTAAATAAGTAGTGGGGGGTGTAGGAGAAATATGAAGAGTGGAAAAGCTGACAGGAAGAGTGGAAAAAGAATAGAAATTACAGGAAGACTGGAGAAGCAAAAGTGCAGACATGGATGGATAGAAGAGGGGAAAGGTACTCAGCATACTGAAAGAAGAAAGTAAAACAGCAGAATATGGGTCTGCATTCAGTCAGGAAGCAGGAAGGCAGGCATGTAAAATGCAAGAAGATGTACTAAAACGTATTTATATACACAGATTAATTTAAAACTGCTTTACTTGGTACAGCAGGCAGAATTTTTTTTAATTTGGTTAGTTAAAAGGGAAAGTGGACTGATCCACAGACCCTTATCATGCTGGACCTGCAAAGCTATTACAAATATAATTAAAAGCAATTTAAGCACAGAAAATACAGTTTTCAGTTGTCTGTTTACTTAATTGTTTTCTAATTAAATGTTTTCATTGAGATTTCATGATAGTCTACTGACAAATGCAGAGATAAACATATCCATGACTGATACAGTATATATGTGCAGAGAATAAATACAATATTAAACTCTTGTGCTGACTTTATAACCCACAATATAAGACAACACTATCATTTTTGAGGTGTATGCTAATAAACAATAAGATCAAAAAATAAAAGTAGGAATACAAGAGAGTGAAGGGAAATTGTGGGGCTGCAGGTCCTTGCACTCAACAAACCACAGAGTAACGCTTTAAAGAAAAGTCCAATGTGGGGAATATCTTTTTATGTAACATCATAAACCATTACCCTAACACACATCATTTGGTCACATATGAAATAGAGACAGAAATAACTTTAACTAGAAATTTTCTTCAAATGACCTCCTCATTCTTGCATCTCTGCTTCTTCTGTCAAGAAGAGGTTACAACTTCTACCTTTTAATATTTTTTTTCTAGGCAATAAAGACAAAAGGGGCTTGTAACTGTGTTTGCGGATGATGTGTAATACTTTTAAATTGTAGAGCCTTTCCTTGAGTGATAAAAAAGATCTAAGAATATCTTAATTGCATTATTCTATATCCTTCCATTCGGTGAGCAAAGATGTATGATGATATACATTTTTTTCAGTTACTTCCAGAATTTGGGACTAATAGTCTTAAACATTTGAAGTGTTTAGTGTATCATAAAGGAAGGCCTTGTGTAGTATTGTAAAACTGTAAAGTATACCAGATCAGAAAAGAGGAGGTTGATTTTTTTGGGGGGGATTCATAATAATGTGAACTAGTGGAAAAAAACTTTTCTTAATCATACTTTTTTCATTTATGTTTGGAAGGAGTCGCTGCAACTCACACTTCCTGCTTACCCTCACATTATAGTGACCCTGGCGTTGATTGCTTAAGTATCAATAGTATTGGGAGCACAGCATGTTGGAGAGGGGTGGGGGTGCTTTGCCTGTGCAAATGAAAATATATACTTTATTAACTAGTCAAATACAGTTATGATAAAATTTTACAATGAAACTACATTTTACCAATAACCTTTTATAATGAAACTGTGGTTGGCCAAATAGACAAATAGGTAGAAGTCCTTCTGTGTCATATATCATGAATAGAATGTATCTAAATAAACAGTAATAGAGAACATGGCAACAGGTCTGATGGGTTCAAGTGAACTATAGTTCTGAAAAAGAGGGAAAATCCTTCTGTGTATTTTGCATGGTGCTCCTACCATAAAACCATGCTTTGTCAGCCTATGAAAAGAAGCATCCAAGAATACAGCAGGGAAGTCAACCACAGCAGCTATAGGGGACACCAGGAGAACCTATACCTTTATTTCAATGTATTTTTATTGGCTTACAAAAGAGTATAATTTCTTTTTTGACATCTGGGGATTGACTGATTACCGTGCTATTCCTCTACTTGCAAATTGGTACTGCTGTTGTGAAGTAGGTTGTACCCTTTCGGGTAGCTAGATAATTAAGTCTTTTTAAGACAAAGTTGTCTCCATTCCCATCTTTTCACCTTATATGATTGAATGGCTTCAGCCACCAAAACACTGGCAAGATGCAAAGTATTAAGATACAAAGGCATAACTCTTGAAAGAAAACTGGTCAAGAAACGAACACTGAGGAAGCCAGTGAAAAAATGTTAAAAAAGATCAACAATCTCCTTAATTGCTTGACAAAGAAAGAGGGGAGAGCTAGATCTTCCACTAAAATTCAGTTTTAAACACAAAAGGAAATTTATATAGAGTGAAATCATAGATGATCCTAGCCATGCTTACTGGTTAGTAGCAGATGTGGCCCACTTTTGACTGTGGCTTGTAGCAGAGTACACTGACATGGCTAAAAATAGGACCAGAATACAGAAACTATAGGAGAAGCTGATAGCCTGCATACAAAGAATGACTGTTAGGAAAGGAGCTCAACAGAATGAAGAAAGAGATTGACAGTCAAGAAAACAGAATCGGATGGAATAACATAAAGATGACAGGGATACAGGAAGAAACCCCAGAGGAGCATCTGGAAAAACACTTTATTATATCCTAAACCTGGTGGACTTCTTTGAGACAGTTACCAAGGCTTTAGACAAGGGAAAGGAGGTCCACACAGCCTACCTAGACCTCGCAAAGGCTTTTGACACCATTCTCCATTCTGGTATTATAGACAAGCTCACCAGCCTAAACATAAACCCTTACGTCATGATGTGAGTTGCCAATTGGCTCATGGATAGAACGCACACGGTGAGAGTTGCAGGCTCTAGGTCCGACTCTAAACCAGTTACAAGTGGTGTACCCCAGGGCTCAGTCCTGGGACCCCTCCTGTTCGGTATGTACTTCTTAGAGGTACAGGCAAGCTCAGGAGGACTATGGCTGACCAATTTCGCAGATGACTGCAAACTGGGGGCTATAACTGACTCTCCAGCTGATACAGACATCCTCCAAAAGGGTCTCACTGAGACAGATACCTGGTGTCAAAATCATAGCATCAAGCTAAATGCCAAAAAGTGCATAGTCATTCCCTTTGGAAAAAACAAAGTACCCATGAACTACCACATACGTGGTAGTCCCCTAAATACAGAAAATGGAATAAGGGATCTGGGGACCCAAGTAGATAGTAATCTCTCCTTTGATAGTCATATTGCCAAGGTGGTTAGAAAATCCTTCTCTGTGGCCCATCTAATCACAAAAGGGTTCGCATCTAGAACAAAAGAGGTTATTGTGCCCCTCTACTCTTCACTCATCAGACCCATCATAGAGTACAATGCCCCATTTGGGATGTACCTTACAAGACACCTGTAACAGCTGAAAAGCCCACAGAAGTACCTCACCAAGATGATTACTAGCCTGAAACATGTGTCCTATGCAGCCCAACTGAAGAAACTCTAGCTGTACTCGGTTGCATACTGCTTACTCAGAGGTGATCTCTGCCTGACATACAAGGCCATGTCCAACCCAGAATTGATGAACATGCTCCACCTAAAAAGAACAAATCCCCAAGAGCCACACGCTCTAGGGATCTAAACCTCACCACAATGATAAATAGGACGTGCTGGAGGGATAGACTCCTGTCACAGAGACTCCCCATGCTTTGGAACTGGATTCCAATCTACATTAGGCAGAGCCCCTCACTAACACTCTTCAAGAGAAACCTTGTAGAGTGGATGGGAAACAGAAAATTTACCCCAGGGATCACTGCAGTGGCTCTGCTGGACAGAGGCACAGGGAACTAATCTAAGTGGGCGGCAAAAGCCAACACATTCTGGCTAGGCTTATAGATGCCCTCGGGCAGATAGCCTAGTACTTACCTATGAACCTATATAACACCCTCTAGTTTTCTAACAAACTGGATGAACCAATCAGAATGTACAGTTACACAGAAAACAATAACAAGGATCCACTTCCTCAGACATGTGCTATGAAGTTCCATAGTTATTGTACTATAGTGCCACGCATTTATCACGTGTGCCATGGAGCTTATAAAATGCTTTAAAATGAAATAAAAGCTTGCTGCGATTACTCAAAAGTGAGATCAGGATGGTTAAGGAAAATCTAATAAGAGCTACTTTTTTACAAGATAAAACAGCTTAATAGTTGCAGAGATGTGTTATCAATTTCACATAAAATATCCTCACAATTTTGTGACCATTAGTAATAATAAGGAAAGCCTCACCTCTGAAACTGCTGAACATGCTTTAGCCATCATAGACTACTATAAAAGAACAACCAACCAAAATCCACAAAAGAATCCACAGATACATGAATATTTAACAGATAAAAGTGGATATTGCATCTTTATAGCAAAAAGAAAAAAACATTTCCAAACTGGACAATGCAAACAATGAGCTGCCATTTTCCAAGCTCAATAACAAACGCACAGAGTGGGAAGTGACTGAACAATGATGAAACAGACCACTAAATGACTTGTGAACTCACAATGGCAGTGTGGACTAGGAGAAACATGCATGCTCCCACGTGTCTACCTCCCTGAATTGGTGGACCTTGCATAGATTCAGCAACATGACCGTACCAGGCTTCTTCCAACAGTGATCACCCCCCCCCCCAATGACCACCAGTAGGCATCACTAATGTGGTATGCTTAGATGGCATAGGATGCTGAAGCTCATCTTCTCCTGCCTGGTCTCCACCTAGCACCATTAGTACCTTTAGTCAACAGAAGTCATGTGGATCATAATTAGGGCTTCATTCCTGTAAGGTGTGGGGCCAGGATCTTCTTTCTGTCACTTTTAAGTGATCACCACATCTACAGGGCTCCCTAGCATCCACCAGAAGTAACAGAGACAGCAGATAGATGCATATCCAAGCCATTTCATTCTATCCCTAGCCAACCCTTTTTTTCTTGTTCCTGACCAGGGATCACTGGTAGCACGGACAGATGAATCGCCTGTGTGCCAGCAGGACCATCATCTAAACTGAACTGTAGTGACAGTTCTGCAAAAAAACAAAATAGTTAATGGAGAATATGCATTGCTCCTAGAGTTAACAGGGTGGTATGATACATTTACTAAGCAGAAGATATTCCTTACTATTAAAATATAAGACAAGCTAATGTACACTGAGGCATTGTAGAACATAAAACTGGTGAGATAGCTGTGCTGTAGTCACTTGTAGCATGAAAATAAGAATTAAATATGTTTTACAAATATGGTAACATTTGTAAACATTATTATTATGATGTATAGTATTTGGGCCTACTAGTTCAGCAGAACGCCAAAGCAACTTAACCTGCAAGTATGTTTACTGGCTCTTTTTTAAGATATCTAATGGGATAAATCAAGTACATCACGACTTGTATAGCAGAAACATTTTGTTGTGTGTGCAGTTATCATGAAACATGACATGACAAGCAACAAAGAGGGGGTGCAATTGCTAACAGACTACCAGAAATGAAATAGTTTGCTTAGCTGTAAGTTACATGTAAAGCAAAAGTTGTGGCCTTTGTATGATTACTAGGGACTTCTATCATGCAGTCTGTCAGAATTATGCTGTAGAATTAGATCATTTTTTTTTAATTATGTGGAAGATCTATGTGGTGGGCTAGCAGCCCAATGAATGTGAATGTTTAAGGTTTTGTAGTGCAAGTCTGTAGCTGTAATGTTAATACCATTTATTCATTTATTTGCTTACTTACCTAATAACTTTGTTAACTAGTGTGGTGAAATTGACCCATTTCAATCATAACCGGTGATTTCAGATGAATAGATAAGTACATTTTTTTAAAGCAAGAATAACATGCAGAAAGGTGTTTAATGTTCTAGCCAGTTATACACATTTTAAGATATATACATTGTCAAAGTGCATATTAATGTGATGTTTGAGATTAACATTTATAGATGGTCGCAAAATGTCAAATAGTGTACAAGTGCAAAGTAACACTACTTAATATCTACATAAGTATTAATGGATTGGCAATTAAAATTATTTTACTGCTCGTGTATATGTAATTAGAAATATTTATACTGCATTCACAGCTTTGGCCTTTGGCTTTGAACAGAGATGTGTCAAAGTAGTATATACTTTGTCATTCAATGTTAATCTGAGTTTTCTGGTTGGAAAAAGAATTGTAGTAATAGTTCTAATTCTGTTAATGTGGCTTTTAAAGTTAGGTCAGATTGTTTAAAACAGGAACATGTGGTGCTTTCATTTAAGGAGTACTAATTATTTAACTCTAAAATTCTGGTCTGAAGGGCAGTCTTTCATGTTGTTGGGGAGAGCATCCCCATAGTTTGGTGCCTCAAGCTAAGAAGGCATTGTCACTGGATGTTATGTTAGTTGCTGTCCTTAAGAAGATGTGTACATTGCTTTGGACTTCAGATTTTGGGGAGTAGTTAGCTCACAGAGAAGCCAGGAGCAAACTTGCCTTAGAGCAAGCAATGGTGAGTTCACAGAGAGTTTGCCATTCACTTAATGCGCGTATCAGCAGTGACTGCCACTAACATTCCTAGTAATCCAGATGAGTGGTCGAGGAATCAGACAAATAGAAACCCCAAACAAAGAGAAGGGGCATGACAAGCTCAGCAGTTGCACACTAGATTTTTCAGACTGAAGTTTTTTTTTTTTTTTTTTTATCATTTTAGCACTGAAACCAGACATTGCTTCAGGCTTTCCCTGTTGGGGGTCTTCTCAATAGCATGGCATGCTTATCATAAAGTTATCAGCATTTTTAATCCATACAAAATGTCTTTGCTCTCTCATTTTCTTAATTTGCACAGTTTCCCTTCCATTGTTAAAGCCTTTACTATGTCACAGAAGAACCTGCATAGCATAAGCTACTAACTTTGAAGTATATTATTTCAACTTCCCTGCTGAAATGTAATTCAAACAGTCACTGCCGAATTAAAAGATTGTAAGCATCTTCTTTTCAGCAGCTCAAGACATAACAAAATACATTGCAATGGCAATAGTTCTTATGCTTTTATTTCCTTAGCTTATTCCTTTTTATTAATATAGCATGCTTATTTTATTTTATTTTTAGCTAAGTAGACTAGCTTGGGACCTCTTACAGAAATATTGAACAAAAAATCCTACAAATGTACAATAACCATAGCATTAGCATTTTAATATGCTACCTATTTAGAGGAAAATATTTGTAATATTCTTACTGGTACAAGTTCATTATTTTATTTTCTGATTTCCACTGCTATGAGCCAGTTACAACTAGTCTATGTAACGTATCACCCCCATGCCTTTGCACTCATATGCAGACTGGGTTCAGATGTGTTTGTACTATTTCTTTTTGCCATGGAAATGAAAAGGACAACACTATTTCACTTATTACTATAAAATATTCTGTTGCTTTAAAGTGAAAAAAAATGTTATGTTTATAATGCATGTTAATACCATTGATTTATACAGTTTACCAGTATTGTTGCATATTGAGCAATGACTTCATTTTAGGAACCCAAACTGAGTCTACTAGTCTTTTCCGATGAATGTACGTGCACTGCGCAGTCAGGTCCCCAGACATGCTTGCAGAGATGTGCAGCTGTTCTACTTTGTTACAAAGATAAATATTACTTATAAAGTGCATCATTACATAATACACTTACGTGTTATGCAAAATGCAGAATATACAGTATCACTTTAAGGGAGGGTGTTAGCCTTAAGGGATGTGTGTCGTGATCAGTAGTACTCCAGATTTTTCTGTAAAACTGTTGATGTGAACACACCTTATGCCTTGTTTTCTCCATTCTGGCCATTGAGTATACCTCAAATGATGTATATATTACATGGGGTTCGATTCCAAAAGACCTGCTGAGAACAGGTATTTTGGAATCTGAACCCAAGTGTATGCCTGTTTATAGAAAGGCCTTACACCAGAGGAATTCATTGAAAGTGAGAGCAAGTCTTTTGAATTCAGGGCAGACTTGCATTGAAAGCAACTTGTTTGTAATCTGGTCCATGGTGTCAAAAATAAAAAGTTAACGTGATACCTTTCTGCTGAGCTCTGTAATCTTCAGAACCACACAATGGATAAAGAATTGAATCATTTCCACTTAGAGATGTACTGCTGCATCTGTACCACAAGGAGAAAGCTAGCAAGTATTTCATTTTCCACATTTCAATTCACGTGTTCCTCCTTTACTCCATATCTGCTTTCCACTGTCGCTTTTTCTGAAACAGTCCCCATTCTTTTTGCATTACTTTTATAAAGGTTTTATAATCAGCATTTCCCAGTATTATTGGACTCCAATTTTTAATATTTTTGTCAGCTTTTATCCATATAAATTTAATCATCTTACCACATATCATATCTGCTATCCCTTCCTTTAACCATTCATTCAATATTTTTATAAGTACTTCTTTTGAACTTACACTTTCCCTTACAGTATCCATAACTTAACCCATCCAAGTGTGAAACTGATTCTTCCCACGTTTTTTTATAAAGCCTCTTCCAATGCTTTCAATTCAGTTAATTTTTTTCTAATTTACATTTTGCTCTATCTGAAATTTTCATCTTCCATTACTGGACATTCAAACACAAAATGATCAGACATTATATTTTCTACAAAAATGTTTACACTTCCTAGCAGTTTGGTATTGCTCCCCATATTACCCATATTTTCTTTTTGTATATTCCTAAACCAGATGTTTTTCATCCCCACAATAGAAGCAGGTCTTTGGTTGGTCCCAGCACGTAGCAGTTGTTTTTTCCCAATCACTATTATATTATTTGAAATATGCTGCATTTTCCCATCATGCATATCCAGTGCAACCCACAATTTCCATTCCCATGACCATGCATTCCTGTTATCATACCTTTTCTTTGTCAAAAAGGTTTTAAGCTCAGATTCCTCCATTTTGAAGCTCCAAATGGCACAGTTTTCTTTTTAACTGCAAGTCAGAGTTCTGAAAAATAGTCTTTCTAAGGTGATATGTTGTTTATTTTTGTATTTTACTCAAAAGTTACTTACCTGAAGTTTTTGATCCCAAATGTATCATAGGTCTTATGTCTGTTATGGCAAATGCTAATGGCACTCTAGTATTGTCCATAATGTCATACCTGTCAATATTAGCCATAGTTTAGTTTTACTTCTTATTCTTATCACTGCTCATAATTTGAAAGCTGCTGCCATTTTCTTTGTAAACTGCTTCTTGTTTCTTGACTTGCTTCATTTCTGTCTTTTATAGTGAACATTTGGAGAGACATATTCTTATAACCGATTACTCCATTGGCCAAACATGCCTCTGTGCTTTCAGTCTCTGTAATGTTAACAGCTTCATTATCTCATTGCTGCTATAACACTCATTGCATCACAACACTCTATCACACTTCCTCTTCTTCATCTGGATCTCCTTCCTTCATTAAATATTCTAGCACTTCTGTACCTAGACCTGTGCTATCCAACTCTGCAACTACGATTTCATCTCTCTCTCTCTCCATCTCTCTATGTATGATTCTTACTCTCCAAAAGTTCTCCAGCAGGAGTGTTTACTCCTTCCTTCATGTTGGAATTGTCCAAGCACTGGTGCTACACAGTGCTCAAAAAGAGAGGGGGTATTTCCCTGGTATCCTGGCCAATTTTCCACTAACAGTATAAACACCACCTCGGATCTCTCCTGAAAAGAGGTTACTAGCCTAGTGTCACTAAACCAGGTCATCAAAAGATAAATAAATATTCTTTATTTCTGGATATTCTTTTCCTAAAAAAAATGCTGAGACTTCACTACACTAGCTGAACTTTCAAAACATATTTTGGGTGGAGAAAAAGTTGCCAAGAACAAGTCACAGGTTTCTTATTGGCTTTTCAGTTATCCCTTTTATCTGTGTATTTTATATATTCTTACAGACAACAGCTGCGACCAAACAGGTGTTTCAGTGTTTACATACTCGTGAGACTGTTTATTTGCTCTTTTTTAGCTACCTCTCTAAAGAATCTTTGAGTTGCATTTTATTGCCTTTGGCTTTCTACCTGGAAACAGCCAGATCCTGTAGCTACAGAACAGATAAATCACATGTTCACATTTTATGTATATATTTTTTTCATTTATCCCATCCCCCACAGGTGATTGGGTACTTCTGGAAGCCTCTCCTTGTTCATCAGTTCTGTAAAACATAAGCCAAGGAGAAGATAAGTCACCCACAGAGGAAGAACATATTGCTGCTGAGGATTTTTTTCTTTTTTATATATGCCATAAACTGCCATATCATCTAGGGATGGATTTGCAAAGAGAAGTACTGGTGTAGTGTCCTGCCTCTGCAGCGACTCATCCAGTGCCCTCTCCTCAGTGAAGACAACTCTTCCACTGTGCATCCCTAGCCTCTGCCAGAGATCATCTAAGAGGTTTGTCCAAATGCACACCCTGCTCCCAGGATGGACATGTCCATCTTCCCTTTGCCAGCATCTCAGATGCCTCAGCCACTAATTGAACCCGGGTCACCTGTGCTGCAGTCATAACTTTATCTCTCTATGCCATGACACTGGCTCACAGAAGACTGGAAATTATACATTATACTTCAGTTATATATTCAATATATTTTCTTTTTTTTTCTCTTTACATTCATAGAAGACGCTCATATGTTTTCACAAATTTTAATGCTAAAGACAAAACATGTATTGCAAAATAAGTAATTGATTTTTAGTTCCTCTCCTTCAAGTTTTTTCAGACTTAAGTGCAGTTTATATTTCTCATGCATTCTGATTCAGAAAACAGTGACATATTTATACATAACACAAGTATGGTAATAACAAATACAGCTCTGGTTTTTATGCCTTTAAATTATTTGATTAGTATGGCTTTTGGAATGAGGGTAGAAAGATGATGCTGAATTCTGTCTTGATAATGGGTCTTGTTTCTCTTTGGACAATTCTACTTAGATACAGATTTATAAGGGCATCTTATAATACAGGGGTTAGACTTTGATCCTAAAATGTACTCTCTAGAAAGATGATACTCAGGATCTCAAAAAAAACCCCAAAAAAATATCTCTTGTTTTCCCGCCTTACTGAGCTAGAGTAGTCCAGTTTCAGAGCTTGCTGATCCCTAGACTTTGTTTGCAGTTCCTGTTACTGATTCTTTGCCTAATTTGGAAGAGAGGAAGTTCCCTTGCTTACCAGTGGGAGTGGGAAGCATTGAGCTTTCTGTTGGTCCAGTTTTGTGAGGTTTTAGCCAGTAACTTGTAGTCTATTGGTCGTTTTGGGCCAGTTCCTAGCTTCTTTCAGCCGCCTGATATAAAACACGCTAAACGCCCCGCGGTTTAGCGCGGAGTTGCCACTGTTGCACACTAGGGCAGCGCCGGTTAAGCAGGTTTAAACTATTCGGGCTACCTAAAGTCCACTCTTCAAATTTTCCCTTAAAACTACCTTCCTCGAACTATACTACTGATCTAATCAGCATATCCTATAACTAAAAAGATCATCTCTACCTGACTCCGAGTAGACTATTCTTTATCTGTTAAACCTAGCACTTGCTCCTACAGTACTTATCACCTTGATACAGCACTCTTGTTATAGATAGTACCCCAAAAAAGGCAAACCCCAATTCTCGGTCACCCACATCCCCCGGAATCTCTTTTAAAGTTTTTTTGTCTATTCCTTCTAGCATGTCGAGGGATCAGTTGCCAGTGTCCTCTCCTGCTCAGCTGGTGAACCTGGGAATATTGAGGCAATGTTACAATTGCCTGATGTACACAGACAACCCTCTCCTCCTCCCACAAAACACAAATACATGCGAGAGATGCAACTATACGGCCAAACTGGAGGCTGAACTCTCTCAACATAGGACTGGCAAGACCAGACAGGAGGAGAAGGTTACCACACACACTATAGACCCAGTCTCACATAGTACCATCACAACAGCAAATCATACACATAAACACACAAAGACATACTCGGAGGCTCTGATCAAAAATCTACCAAAACAGCAGAGGCCACCAAAGCAGACACCCAAACAACTACCACCTCAGAACACAACACCTGCAACACAGACCTCACAGTCAGAGTGTCAAACAGTCACAGCCCTTAAGGCCAAACACAATGCCAGACACACTAGTCATTGGTGACTCCATAGTCAGACACACTGACGTTCCGCTCACCAGACTGAGTAAGGAGAGGGTTACAGTAAGCTGCCTGTCGGGCGCTAGAATCCGCCACATAACGCAAGCACTCAGGTCTCTCAACAGCAGGTACAAATACGACTCAGTCATTGTCCACGCTGGTGTAAACGACCTGAGACGTACCTCCTTGGACTACATGAAAAGAGACATTGAGGAGCTCTCTGATTATGTAGCCCAGGCAGGTATGACCCTGACCTTGAGCAGTATCCTACCTTCACCAAGAATGATGCCACAATACAGAGATAAGATGATCAGCTTTAACAATTGGCTTAAACTCTGGTGTCATTCAAAGGGGATCCAATGTCTGTCTGCCTGGGCTGACATGCTGGACAAGCCATGCTGCTTTGCAAGGGACGGCTTGCACCTGTCACCCCTGGGATTCCGGATATTGGCAAAGGCTCTTGCCACCCCCATAGTGCCTTTTTTAGGCAAGGCTCAAATTCTAAACCTACCACCCTAGAACACAAAAATGGAAACAAACTAAGGGTAATGCTGCTCAATGCCAGAAGTCTCAATCTCAAAATGCACGCACTCGAGGCCCTTCTCAGTATGGAGAACATCGATGTCTGTGCTGTGACAGAAACCTGGTTCAAGGCTCCTGAGAGCACCCCAGCACTATCAGGTTTTACCTCATATCATGAGTTCCGGCCCCAAAATCCGGACAATACCAAGAAAGGAGGGGGGGTATCCATATTCATCAAGGACACTCACACCTCAAGATTGGTGGCAACGCACGATGCATCGGAGACCATCCAGGTGCAATTAACCATAGGCAAGACTGCTCTGCAAATTGTAGCATGTTACAGGCCACCCTCACAGACTCAGGAACCTCACATGGCTTTCCTGAGAACACTGGAGGAGATAAATGTATCTCCAAACACCATCATACTAGGTGACTTCAATTACCCTAATATAGACTGGGAACACTACTCAAGCCCAAACACCCTAGCCCAAAATTTCCTGGAATTCATAAACTCAAATGCCATGGAACAACTAGTCACCATCCCCACAAGAGGAGAAAACATACTTGATCTCATCATCACGAACATGAGAGCACAATGTTCAACACCGAAGTATACCCCTCACTGGTGAGATCAGATCACAAACTAATCTCGCTGGAGGTCCTCATCCCACCCCACCTGAAATAAAAAGACCACAGTAAAGAACTTCTGAAAGCCGACTTCACACTTCTAAAGACTAGTGTGGTCTCCTTTAAGGCCCCGAGCCAGCGGAAAACAGTACCCAAGCCGCTGAATCACTTACAAATGCCTTCTACCAGCACCTACAGGACTGCATGGATAAGGCAATCCCAAGCAAAACAAAGACTCTTTGTACCAAAGGCAAGCGTCCAGTCTGGTGGACCCCAGCCATAAACAAACTCTACAACAAAAGGAGGAAGCTACTACAAGATAGAGCAAAATCCTTAAAAGGTAAGACACCTTTGATCACTACAAGTAAAAACTAAGAGCTCTCATAAAATCATCCAAAGCAAACTTTGAGAGAAAAATAGCTAAAGACTCAAAAGACAATCATAAGGCCTTCTTTAGCTATGTTAGAAACCTGGGAGGAAACTCCCAGATATGCTCAGAACTAGTTCAAAATGATGTGAAGATTACTGATCCTACAGACATTGCCAACATACTGGCTGACAGGTTCAGTGCAAACTTCTCACCCCCCCAAAGTGAGAGATATCTATACCAAACGATTGCAGCCCCCAAACATCTCTAACGCCCAAGTGAGAACTGCTCTCTCCAAAGCAAAAACACAGCATCCATGGGACCTGATGGTGTCCCCGGCTGTGTGCTCCACGAACTCAACAAGGAATTAAACCCACAGCTAGGACAGCTGTTTAATCATAGTCTCACCTCTGGATACGTACCCAGGTAGTGGCACACTGCGACAGTGGTCCCACTTCATAAAGGCGGTGCCTCCACCGACCCTGGAAATTACGGCCCATTAGCTTGACAAGCCTTATCTGCAAAGCCATGGAGAGGATCATAATGGATCTCATAAATAAAGACATAGGGAATTTGCAGACTTTGGATCCAACCCAGTTTGGCTTTGTCAAAGGCAGATCATGCCTTTTAAACTTGGTTGCCTTTTCCGAAACAGCCACCAAAGCCATTGATGAGGGAAAGGCAGTCCATACAGCCTACCTCGATCTGGCGAAAGCCTTCGATACAATACCCCACTCGGGTATCATTGAAAAACTCATCAGCTTAAATGTTAACCCATACATCACAAGATGGGTTGCAAACTGGCTGAGTGACAGAACCCACAGGGTCAGAGTTGCTGGCGCCATGTCAGACTCAAAGCCTGTCACAAGTGGTGTCCCACAGGGCTCAGTCCTGGGCCCACTCTTGTTTGGCATCTACTTTTCCAAGTACAAGCAAACACAGGAGGGTTATGGCTGACAAAATTTGCAGATGACTGCAAACTGGGCGCCGTGAAAACACATCTGACACAGATATCCTTCAGAAGGGTCTCACAGAAGCGGATAACTGGTGCCAGAGCCATGGCCTTAAGTTAAATGCCAAAAAATGCATAGTCATACCCTTCGGGAAAAACAAGGTTACCCCTAGCTACCATATAGGTGGCAATCCACTGAGCACAGAAGAAGTTATTAGGGACCTGGGGACCCAGGTTGACAGTAGCCTGTCATTCGACACCCATGTAGCTAAAGTAGTTAGGAAGACCTTCTACATTGCCCACCTTATCATGAAGGGATTCACATCTAGATCAAGGGAGGTCATAGTTTCCCTATACTCATCACTCATCAGACCAATGATTGAGTACAATGCCCCATTCGAATGTATCTGACCCGACACTTGCAGCAGCTGGAGAGGCCACAAAAGTTCCTCACCAAAAGGATAAAGGGTCTCAAAAATCTGACTTATGCTGCCCGACTGAAAGAACTCCAGCTCTATTCTGTCGCTTACCGCTTGCTCAGAGGTGACCTGTGGCTGACATACAAGGCCATGTCAAACCCAGATCTGATTCACCTCAAAAAATCTAGATCCATCAGAGTCACAAGGGCGGGAGACTTAAACCTCGACACGGCTATTAATAGGACGTGCTGGAGGGATAGATTCATCACCCAAAGACTCCCTATGCTGTGGAACAAAATCCCGGTATATGTGAGGCAGAGCACCTCGCTGGCCTTGTTCAAGCGAAATCTTGACCAATGGATGGGAGATCGCAGATATACCCCAGGGATTACCTCAGTGTCACTGCTCGACAGAGGCACAGCAAAATAATGGGTATAGTTCCCCATACTAAAGGGGTGGCGTAAGCCACAAAACTATGGGCTAGGCTTGTAAATGCCCTCGGGCAGATAGCCTAGTATAAACCTATGAACCTATGTCTATTCTGCCAGTGGTAATCTTACCAAGGATTGTGCTAACCATCATTACAGCTTTTGAGGCAAATTGGGTTGGAAATTTGACAGTGTCACCTTCTCTATACAGAATTCACAAAGATGTTTGTTTTTTTTGCTATTACCCTTTGCATGTTGCACAAACTGGGGATTGTACATCTTCTTGAGATGGAGGTACTAATATCCTATGACATGGAGAACTCTTGACTTTTGGAGAACCTGTTCTATAGTCCCTCACATTACCCATGTTTCATCTAATGCAAACATGGGTCTCACTTCAGAAGACCCTGCTGAACCACCAAAGCATCAGAACAATTCCAACAGCCAATTAGTGTGAACAGACTGCTGAAGTAGATATTTCAGTTACAGTAGCCCAGGATAAATCTTCCAAAGGTCAGAAGGTACCACAGAGTAAAATGTGGAAAAAAAACACAAATATAGGTTAGCATGCAGTTGCTGTCAGTGATAATGCCATGAACCAACTTTTCTGAAAACAGTCTTGCTGCTGTGACTTGGGTCAGGAAGATCTCAGCAGATGTGATTTTCTTCCAGGATACTAATTTTCGGTCACATTTAGATAACATCACAACAGAAGCTTTGTACACATTCCTGGTATTATTCTTTTGGCCAGGAATATTGCTGGGTTATCATTCTGGATTCCAAATTCTGTTATTGATGTACACTGTGAAGTCTCTATAATGGGCCATATTATGTATGCTAAACTTTGGTTTTCCAGCAGTGACTGTACTGCTTGATTAGGGCACTTTAATTGTCATTTTAGAAAATTTTCCATAGCTGATAATAAATTGTTGAGGGACATTATTTTAATCTAAACTCTGTAGCTTCTCCTTTAGGTCCCCATTAGTGTGAGATTGATGTTGCTTTTGTTTCTTTAACCCTGTTGTGCATTCATGTCAAATAATTCCAAGTTTTTTTCTGATCTTGTAATTTTATTATTGCATTTAAATTAATTAAATATCCATGCTTTCAGACTGAGTCATAGTATTTCTAAGTTGTATACTGTTATACTTTTTAGTGAGGGCATTTACAAATGCTATTTCAATCATGTATTGAATGTTCATGTCAAAATGTACCCTTTTATCTATATTGGGTGATAATGATGGAATGCTTTCTTGACTAAATTATTGGCAGGCAGTGTGCATATTAAAAGTCTTGAATCTACATGTTCCCACTGAGAGGGATGGCATATTATTTCCTCTAGAATTAATTCTTTAGAAGATAATTTTTTATTTGCAAAGAAGAGGAATATAATTTGCTTCTTCATTAGAGCAGAATGTGGCAAATACATAAAAGGCAACAGTATCACACTGTATGTAAAAAAAGGCTTTTTTTCACCTATTGCTTCTAAATCAAGCCATTCATAAGGATCACTGTATGTATAGTCTTTGTAATGGAGAGAGTGATAACATTTCAGCATTACCTGCTTTACTTCCAGGGTATCATCTTTCTAGAGAGTACATTTTAGGATCAAGAAGTGCCTGTTTGTTTCATTGCTACCCTGGCTGTTATGGTTGCAGCCCTTGCTGAATTTAAGGAAATTTTGAAAATACTAACATTTGCCTTTCACCAGCCTACATACGTTTGTATTCGCTGGGCATTAGTGTTAATCGCAGTACCTTTTTTTGTGGGTCTTGCTATTATTCTTTTGACTAGGATTATTTTTCTGCTGTTATACATTGAGCTTGTTTCAAGATGAAGAGTTTTTTCTTTTTTTTTTTTTTACAAGTATTTTTATTGCTTTTTTTTGTAAAAAAAAAAAAAATAAAGAAATGTACATTTTGAACAAATTAACCACACAAAGTAGAAAATTTCATAACAAAATAAAATAAAACTATTTACATAGCTGTCTACGTAAACAAAGACAAGTTAGCTTTTCATGATATAATTTTATTTCACATCTTGTTACAGTCAGTTCTCTCCAGTATCTCTATAACTTTTATCTAAGAGTTATAATATGAACTGATTCTATCAGTTCTCATCTTGATAGTAGACAATTCCATTTGAGAAACATTGATTACAATATTCTTGAATTGTTGTTGAGATGAAGGAGAAGTCTTACTCTTCCAGTTCAGTATAATTATTTTGCAAGCTACGGCCAACAGAGTACATAAAAGTGAATATTTTGATCTAGGGATACGTTTAGGTATTGGGGTATGTAACAGAATCGGAATCAGACTCAGCAAACACAGTTTGCAAAAAAAGTTCATTCTTTCCCAGTATGAATTAAGCAATTTGCAGTCATAGAACACATGCACATCCAATATCTTGTTTAAACATTAATTCCATTTTATGAGGAGTAATATAACTTCTATGTATAAATTTTCAAGAAAATAATTACTATTGGAACGAAAGTGAAGTTTGCTTTGATGACACTAGTATTAATTTTGCCGTCAGTTTCACTAGGGGGTTGATTATTTATTGATCTGTAATAATCCCAGAAATATTCTTTATAATACAGTTTTGTGCTTTTAGCTACTTTATATATTTTAGATAAGAACCCATTTCCTTTTACTGTTTGATTTTCTATAATAATCATAAAATCTATAAATTTAGGAACAGTATGTCTAATTGATAAATGCATTAACTCCAATTTACGTATTATATATTGCCTTAAATCTGTATTACTAACCACATTTCTCTATTTATATCATATTTACTCGTGACAAGTTCCATGGAAAGAACTTTTCCAGAATCTATTAGCTGATGCCAATATATTAAGTTTTTTCCTTAAGTATATTCATGTTAATAACATCAAATGTATTGATATTATTCTGAGTGCAAACTATAGGATAGAATAAAAATGACCATACTTTAAAGTAATTTTTAAATGTCTGTAATGTATTGATTATAAATTTAGAGCTTATGTGTTTAATTTTATTCTGTAAAATACATTCTTTTGCTATCCAATGAAAGTTATTAGGTAATGATGAGGCAACATTGAATGATTTCATTTTAAAGAAACTTGTTCATATATTTGCTTCCATCTAGCAGAATATTATGTATTTAACCACAATGTTATTGTCTTAATGATAGATGAAAAATAATAAATTTCCA
This sequence comes from Protopterus annectens, assembly GCF_019279795.1. Classification (NCBI taxonomy): domain Eukaryota; kingdom Metazoa; phylum Chordata; order Ceratodontiformes; family Protopteridae; genus Protopterus; species Protopterus annectens. Next base: position 317,292,253 of record NC_056736.1, read on the forward strand.
TGACTGAGAGACTAATTCTGCCTGTTGACCAGTCATTTATATGGTGATTCACTGCTATTCTAGGTTTGTTGAGATGCCAAAAAATTTTAAAATGAATTTATTAAATTGATGTAGGTACTTTTTAGGAAGATGATGTGAAATGACTTCTATTAAATACAATATTTTGAGAAAAATGAACATTTTAATTAAAAAGAGTCTGTCTTCCATGGAATTCCATGGAAAAATAATTTATTCCATCTATCCATAAGGTGTTTAATATTATTTAAAATGTTAAGATGGGGAGTTTTGAAGTTGGATAATTTATATGCCTTATCTGTAAAGATCAGAGTGATTTTGTTAACTTATTAACTCTTAACTTTCCAGTTGACTTTTCCATTCACTGTGGTAATTTTTAAATTTGCTAAACATTGGCTTTCCAACACTTATCATACTGTTTGGCTGGAAGGCTTTAATTGTGATTCCCAAAAGTCTAGTAAATGTGATGTGATGTTTAATTGTCTTGAGATACCACTCATTTAATCAGTAATCTTTAGTTACTCCTCATTTCTCATAATTTTAAGTCATTTTAAGACTAAAATTAGTTTTATTTTTGTTTCCTTTAATCTCATTGTTTATTCACATGATTCCAACTTTTTTCTGATTGTGTAGCATTAGTATTGCAGTTGAATTCTTCTGCTCTTAACTTATTAAACCCTAGTGATGCTTATAGGTATTTCTTCAGGATAATCATAGTGACATCATAAGGCAACTAATTGTATTTATTCATATCTGCATTAACATCTGCAAAACCAGATGCCAGCAGAGCCTAGATGGCTAAGTGAAAGCAGCACTCTTTTAGAGCTCTACAATAATTTTGAAATTACTTAGAAAAAATAATCATAAAAAGAAAATTTCTTCATGGAATAAGTTATAAATAGACTATGTCATTACTGGATTTCTTGAAATTGCTCCAAAATGTTCATGTCAAAATACTTTAGAGACCTTCTGATATGCAGAAGAGGTGTGTTCTTCAAATCATTCCCATATTGACTCTTCACTTGAGAAGGACATGCAAATGAATATTTTTTCACTTCAGAAGCTGTTTTTGAAACTAGATGGACTTCAGGAAAACCTAGAAAATATGAGTGAGAACAGCTTAAAACAAACAGAGATGCTTAGGGAACTGATACACAAACACCAAAACTCTAAATGACATAGAAGGAAGACTAAAGGAAGAAGAAGCTCAAATTGAATACTAGCTGAAACAAAACACATGGCTATTAAACAAAATAAATAACATCAAAAACAGAGAAAGGAGATATAATATAAGAATATTTGGTTTACCAGAGAAAACTGAGGGGAAGACATGGCAGCTTTTTAACTACATGGAAACCTGGACTATTAAATCTACAAGGACAGCCATATGGCATTGAAAGGGCTCACAGAGCTATAGGTAAGCCTATTCCCTCAGCTATATCAACTCAAGATCCATAATTGTAAAATTTGTATAATTTGTAGATAAAGAGCTTGAAAAGAGAGAGAGAGAAAAATCTCCTTTGAAATTTGGTCATTACAGTATAAGGTGTGATTGTGACTATTCAGCAGAATCCATAGAACTAAGGAAAATTGAATTAAATCCCATATAAATTTTCCTACAAGAATAAAAATGCAGTCATCTAATGGAACTAGAATTTTTAGCTCCTTAGAAGAAGCAACAGCTTTTATAAAGCATAATAACATGATGCCCACTAGAGAGGAGATGAATAAGACTTCCCCTACTCTGAAGAGATCTTTTGGCAATGCATCATGGACTGACTTAAAAAATGAGCTAACCTCAAACATCAGTACTAAAGCTTTAAAGTCTTTACAGATAAAATTAACTGAAAATAGAGACTTCATATATTGTACTATTTTAACTTGACTTGAACTTTACCACATCAACACAAGAAAATAAAATTAACTTTTGTTAACATTTATGTGTAGTTATAATTTTAATTAAAATTTCTAATATGCAATTCCAACAACTATAATAGAATATATAATAGTTATATTATTCAATATTTTAATACTGTCATATCATTTCCACAGGTAAAAGGGCAAATGAAATTTATATGTCTAACAGTCACATTTTTTCATGGCACTGTATATGTTATTTTGCCTTTTGATTCACTGATCCATAACACTGTGGGTTTTTAGTAGCCCCTGTAAATCAGAGTTTTTAATTTTATGAAGTTGTTGTGTAGCATGCTGGCACTGTGTGAAGCTGAATGAATTGTGTTGTTTTCCATCTTGACAAGTTGTCTGTGAGGTAAGGATTTGCTCTGCATTGTTTCTACTAGATAAGGGCTCTTGACTTGCTTTCTCTGCGATATACTGACGTTTCTTGAGTGAGTAAATTAGGGATGTTTCTGTAAATGGGGAGCTCTTTGCTTCCAATTTAATTGGAGTAAATATTATTTGGTTTATTTCTAATTTAGCAGGTGGCTGTCACACTTTCAGTATGAGTAGGGGGAAGGAAGTGAAAAAAGGGGAGACGCTGATGAGAGAGAGAGACTGAGGGAATTTTTTTTAGGATTTTGATGTTGCTGTATGGTTTCCATCTCACATCTCCTCTTTGTTTGGATGCAGAACAAATGTATAAAGGAGAGACTGTGTCTTGGACATGGGAGTTGTAGGTATAGTTTTGCTATATGTATCTTCTTTGTAGAGTTTGACATGAATCAGATATGTGGTGGACTGAGTGCGGTGATTGGGTGGGGATATTATGTCTGCGTTGGTTTGAGACTTGTGTGCATGAACTAGCTTTCTGATGTTTGGGTTGTAGCCATGATGGTTATTGTAATATCTGATTTTTAGAAACTGAAGGGTAAAAGGAATATTAGAGAGAATGCTACCTTCAATGCAGAGTGTTTTCAAAATGTTGATAAAATTGTCTCACTTCCTGCATTCTCTCTGTCCCTGCTTTTGACTCGTGCCCTGATTTTTTTCATTCTGATGAGATGAATCCTTTATATTTGTGTTTATGAAGGCCATTGCTTGACACAAAAGTATTCTAAACCTGAATGTACTTGTGGGGAAAAAAAGAGAGGGGGATATTTATACTTAGATGTTTAGCCTTTATCTACTCCAATAGTATCTCTATGCCTGTCAGACTTGTATAAAAAAATAAATAATACAACTGCAGTGGATTATGGAGCAAGATTAAATTCATTTCATTTTAATACTTTTGAATTAAATACATAGTTTTTCCTCTCCTTTTGGCTTTTCCTGGTTAGGGGTCACCACAGTAGAACAGTGGTCCGCAGAACAATTGGCAGTGGAGGTTTACAGTGTCAAGTTGCCAGCCCGGCCCCGAACCTTCCACAGAAGGCACACACATAAACACCTAGGGCCAATTTAGTGTGTCCAGTCCACCTACAGCATGTCTTTGGGATGTGGGAAGAAACCCACATGACCACAGGGAGGACAGGCAGACTCCACACAGAAGGCACCCCAGCCGAGAATCAAACCAGAGAACCTCTTGCTGTGAGACAGCAACGCTAACCGCTGCACCACCGTGGCCACCCCAAATATATAGTTATTAATGTTTGAAATACTTATTTTAAATCTGCTACAACTACAGCATAAAGCCAGTATGGTTGAAACATTTCTAGATTAATTTAGGACAGTTATCAGTGCTCCGAATCTAATCTGATACAGTTATACAAGTGGCTGTTTGAAACATTATTTAGTAAACACTGATACAACTTTGTATTTAGTACTAAAATCAATAGGTATTTAAACTATTAATGACCCGTTGAACTATGTAAGTGTAGAAACACCATTTATTGATGGGGGAAAATAAAACTCTAATAGTACCTTCAGTTCTGTTATTTAGAAACAGTATTCAGTATCTTTATTTTTTAAGTCACTTAAGATCAAGCAAGCACCATAAATGAAATTCACAACATATTAGTTTTATCAATATTTAAAATAAAATAATTAGACAAAAAGAAGATAGTAAGTAAGAACTATATTAAAGTTAAAGTCCAGAGTTTATCCTAAAAGAGACAGAACAGAAGAACCTTGTAATACTAAGATACAATAACTGTATGAGATGAACTACTAAAAAGTTAGATGTATAACAAAACAAACTAATGTAGTTCCATCTACACTAAATATCCTAGTAAAATTCTTAATATAAACAATCACCATAACCTGAACAGCTGTAAGATGCTTTCATATATTATCTGTGTCTAGTTCATAACATATAATTAATTCACTTATAATTCTTTTTAAGATAATACCTGTTTGCTATGAAAACATCTGAAGCAGTACTAAGATATTTATACTCAAGTATATAAACCTGTATTTTAGTGAAGAATAATACAATAATAAAGTGAAGAAGATAAATCTAATAAATTTGTACAATATTGGGAAATAAATTCTAATTTATAATTATACATGAATAGTTCTCATTACTAAACACGTGCTGCAGAACTCTAATCCCATTATAATTTCATAACTAATCTTAAAATTTATAAAAAACAAATCTGCCAGTTAAAAGAAACTAACAAAGGAGCCAGTTCAAAACAAACACCAGTAGCGTTAAAACTTCATTACTACTTTCAGCCCACAGATATCAGACTTCATCAGAAATACAATCTAAATTACTATGCCTTGTTTTGTACATTTCATTATCCAGTAAAAACACTTTTTCAATTAATAAAACACCTTTTCAACTAGTTAATTAACCAAGTCACTGCCAGTTCTTTAAAAAACACTTAATATTAATAGTTTTGTTCAACCCTGGGTGACAGTCCGCCCTTAATTTCATTTCCCATATAGCTTCTTTTTGTTCAAGCTTATTTGTGAAGTTACCCATCTTATGTCTTCTTCAGTACTGACTAATACATAAAATATAAACTTTCTAAACCCTATACAACTTTTGGAATGTTTTTATAAGGCATTTTTCTTGTCCTTTCTTCTAATGGCATATAAATGTTCATGTTCTGTAGTCCTATCTCGCCTTCATTCTTACATATGAGAAAGGAGCCAATCTTCGGCTCCGACTCGACCTATTTACAAGCTCGAAGTCTTCTATTTGGCTTGTGGCTAGATAGGTATCACATGGTGCACCAGTACAATCCCCAGATCTTGTATGCTGCGTCGATGAGTTCGGTTGTGCTTCTTCTTCGCCGTGGCTAAGTTTTACACATTTTCTTCAAAAATTTGGATAAATCTTGGATAAATCTTCTATTTTCAATTTTGAAAGTGTTTTCTAGTATTCTATAGCTCTAGTTAGTGTAGTGTTTGCATTTAAATAGTTAGCGTTTAGTAGAGCGCCTTTGTGTGCATTTTAAGGGTTCCGGAGTGACAGCTATTTATTTTGTTGTCAGACGTCTGACAACAAAGTAAATAAATAATTAAATAAATGCATTCCTTGAATGAGAATAAGGAATGTGTTACACATCCAGTACGGCTGTCTCTGCTTGAATACAGCCAGACAGCTGTCTGTAAGGATCGCCACCAGGTATAAAATTTCCGTTCATAGATTACAGCTGCAGTGGCTATGCTTTTCAGCCATATTGCACTACGGCAAAGTGCTGCTGCAGCCATTTGGTTTCGGCGATGTAGCTCGCAGGGAAATGTCTTGCGAGCTACATGCCAGAACCCGCATTTTAAGTACAGTCGGCTTTATAGTACTTGATATCCTGTGTGCCAGTTATTACTTCGTTGTTATATGACTGTTTTCATACCTTTGATGTTAGTAGTTGTAGGTGCCTTTTGCGCTTAAATATTGTAAATAATAACTTTTTGCGGAGCCTCCACTTGCTGATATTTTCTGTTAGTAGTGTTACAGACAGAACGGGGTTCTATTGACCTTGTTCTTTGTGTTTTCTCATTTCAGATTATATTACTGTTTTATTGTGTGTGCGAGCCTCTCTACTGGTTTCTGTGCCCCCTAGGTCCATTTTAGTTAGAGGACCTAGTTTCCCTTTCTTTCCTACCCGGGCAAGGCCCGTTTAAGTTAGAGAACCTAGTCCTCGTGGTGTTTCTTTACTGTTCCTGTAAGGCTAGGACCGTTTAAGTTAGAGGACCTAGTCCTCCCAATTTCTTTCGTGTGTGTGTGTGTGTGTGTGTGTGTGTGTGTGTGTGTGTGTGTGTGTGTGTGTGTGTGTGTGTGTGTGTGTGTGTGTGGTGTGTGTGTGTGTGTGTGTGTGTGTGTGTGTGTGTGTGTGTGTGTGTGTGTGTGTGAGTGTGTGAGAGTTCATCTTCTGTGAGATGTCTAAGGAAGGCAAAGACCATAAGCCATCTGACTCTAAAAATGCATAAAATGCTCACAGAAGATGTCCATACCAGATGGCCACAGTAACTTCGTTTACTGTCTGGGGACCATCCACTTACAAGAAACTTGCTTATTTTGCCACTCTTTTAGCGCTAGGGTGTTGCAAGAAAGAAAACATAAGCTGATTCTAAAAGGTCTCTTAAAGCCCTCTTTTGAGGAAGATCTGGCTAGCTCTTCCTCCTTTGCTAGATCTCAGGGATCTAAAACGGAAAATTCAAAATCCTCTAAGAGGCCCTCCCTGGCACCGGCTGGTGTCTCGGAGCCGCCTCTTAAAATTACTAAGCCTGACAAAATTACTGTCTCATCGGCTCCACTGAGTTCGGAGCTGATCGAGCGTCTTACTACTGTGGTTACAGGGTCGGCTCCAAGTAGTTCGGAGCCGACCATTGAGAGTGTTCAACGGAGCCAATCTATGGACCCTTTACCAGTCTCCCCTACATTAAAGTCACCTATACTGCAAAGATCCTGTTCTCCTACTCTGTCTTCCAGGTCTTCCAGGAGTTTATCGGAAGAAGATGTGGAGAGGGTGGTGCGACTGCTGAAGTCAACTGCCTTTCCTAAATTGTTGTTGGCTCCGACCCAGTTGGTTCCAGGGCCACTTGAGTCCGTCCCCCCTTGGTGATTCCTCCTCCAAGCCATGCTGGTCTTTCAGAGCCGGAGCATTTGGTGCCACTGGTGGAACCCTTGGTTCCAGCTCCCCCTGAGGTTGCTTCAGATCTGAGTTCCGCTCTGACACACTCAGTGCCGTCCAAGGTATCTAGCAGCCAAAGCTCCCTGGTCGGCCTCTACAGGGACGCCTGGAACCAAACCTCTTCAGTTCCGAGCCTTTCTTTCAGCACGTCGGCTAAGGTGAGCTCGGATCCTATGTCTATCTTGGAGCCGATGGCTCTGGAACAGATGGCATCCTTGGTCTCCTCGGAGCTGGAGGGGTCGGCATTCGAGATGATGAAGAGTGCGCTATCCTGATCATCAGCTCCTACCAGGAGTACCGACACTCTTCACCCAAGGACACCTACATCTGTCTCAGCTCCTACTCTCTCTCTGGACAACAGAGACCTGCAGCCTCAGGAACCACTAGCTGGTGGTCCCCACTCTTCCGAGACCTCCCCAGAATGTCCTTCTGAGGAGCCTCCATGGAAGAGAACATGCAAGAGGAAGCATGTAGACAGGATGAGTCTCTTACTTCAGACACTGACCTCGAGGAGTCAAAAGGGTCCCCCAAGTCGTCCTCTGATGATGTCTCCTTAGTAGACATCTTGGAAATCCTTAAGCAGAGGTGCAGCTGGCCCACTGTCACCCCTTCTGATGAGGAGTCAGTGTACCTGAAGGCTTTTGGGTCTCAACCTTCAGCCTCTTGGGTGTCTCCACCCTTCGACGAACTGATGGAGCTAGTTAGTCGGAAGGTGTGGGATACTCCTGATGCCATGGAGCCAGTCCCCAGGAGACCAAATACATTTTTTTCTGCACCCAGAGAAAAGGAATTTTTGTCTAAAGGTGTTCCCGTAGATGTCATGGTGGTGGCGGTGGCCACTAAGAAGGAGCTAGCAGAAACAACTTCTTCTGTTCATCCACCAAATAAGGAGTCTCGAATGATGGACAGATACGGGAAGCATATCTTCTCTTCAGCGGCATTTACTCTTAGATCATTGAACTACCTTACACACTTCACGAGGCTTCAGAGAGATCTCCTTAAGGAGTTAGGAGATTCTTTACAAGGTACATGTACTGAGGGAGTCCCTGACAAGGTGTTTTCCCAGTTGTCCACCTTGAACTCTATTGTCAACTCATCCATGAAGCTTATCTCGTATGCTGCTGAAGGAGTGAGTAGAGCAGCGGGTTCAGGAACTTCCCTAAGACACCATTCCTGGATGCATTTGGGTAATTTTGCAGAACTGTTCGTCTACCTTTACCAACACCCCCTTTGGTTCTTCATTATTTGGATCCAAGGTAAAGGACACACTTACCTGGTGCGAGCAAGAAGGAAAAACACTCTCTGCCATGGGAGCATGTTTTACTGTCCCCTCTAGACCATACCCTAAGGGTCAGAGGGGTGATAAGATGTGGTTCAAGAAGTCCCAGAGGTTTTTACAAGATGCACAGGGTGACTCCTCCTTCAGAGGCAGTGGAGGAGGAGGAGGAAATGATAGACGTTGCCTTAGAGGCAGGTGCAGACCTCAAAACCAGGGAGGCCACAATTTGTTTCAGTGCCGGCCTTACCAGCGCTCCTGATGTGGGACCCGACTGTGCTTCTCTGGAGCTGGTCAGGGGTCACATTTCTTTGTATCCAGAAGCCTGGCTAAGTATCACTCAAGACAAATGGGTACAAAATTTATTACCTGAGGTTATGTCATACCCTTTTCTCTTCCACCCAACGTTCCCAAGAGTATCCAGGATGTTCTACCCAATCACAGGGATCAGGCAACTGTGGAGGTCAACAAGTTGCTGGCAAAAAGAGTCATCCAAACCATCCCAGCAGACCAAATAGGATCCAGTACTTACTGCAAATTCTTTTTAGTGCCAAAACGTACAGGGGACTGGAGGCCCATCTTGGACCTCAGCAGATAGAACGAATCAGTAAAGAAGGACAAGTTCTGGATCATGACACTGCAGTCTATACTCCCGTTATTAGGGAAAGACACTTGGATGTGCTCAATAGACCTCCAAGACACTTACTTCCACATAAAATGGACAGGGTGTCGAAGAGCCATCTACGCTTCTGGTTGGGAGCCAGTCATTACCAGTTTCGTGCTCTGCCCTTTGGTCTCACCACAGCCCCCAAGGTGTTCACCAAGTGTGTGGTAGTAGTGACAGCTCACCTGAGACATCAAGGATTCCAGGTGTTTCCATATTTGGATGACTAGCTCTTGACGACCACCACCAGGCATCTACTTCTTCAGACCAGGGACGCTACCATTCAACTTTGTGCCCAGTTGGGGATTTCTGTCAATTGGGAAAAAATCTGCCTTATTGCCCTCTCAATCTGTGAATTTTATAGGCGCAGAGATAGACACAGTAGACATGTTGGCTCGTCTTCCAGTAGAAAGGGCACAGAATATGGTTCTTCAAATTCAGTGTCTTCTCCCCCTATGAAAGGTCAAAGCCAAGACTATTCTGCAGCTTCTAGGGACCATGGCTTCCACCATACTACTAGTACCTCTAGCCAGACTACACATAAGGGTTATTCAATGGCTACTGTCGTCCCAATGGTCCTTTCAGCACCTACCATTATCTCATCACATACTGCTGACAGACTCTTGCAAGAAGGACCTCATTTGGTGCACTCTACCCAATCAGTTGACCACAGGCACTTCATTTGTTCCTCGACAACCCGTTACCACTGTGACCACGGATGCCTCACAGATAGAGTGGGGGGGGGGGCATTATCTAGGCAGGACTGTCCAAGGCACATGGCAAGATCACGAGGCTCACCTGCATATCAACGTTCTAGAGATGAGGGTGGTGCTCCTGGTGTTGCATGCACTCCACGACCTTCTGCCTCTGGGGACGATTGCGATACAGTCAGACAGTATGCCGGTAGTATGGTGTATCAACAAACAGGGTGGAACCAGATCATACCCACTCTGTCAAGAGGCCATTCGAGTTTGGAAATGGGCGGTATCTTCCCAGTGTTTTCTGGTGGCAACGCACATTCCAGGGACAACCAACATGGTAGCCGACAAGCTCAGCCGGGCAATCTTGATACCTCAAGAATGGTCTCTGAAACAGGAAATAGCGGAGCAGATTTTCTGCAGATGGGGACAGCCTTGCTATGATCTCTTTGCCAGCCCGATCAATGCCAAATGCAGCAGCTACTTCTCCCTCACCGAGAGACGTACTTGTTCACAATTGGCCCCTGGGTCTCCTTTATGCTTTTCCTCCCTTTCCTCTCATACCCAAGGTTATTCAGAAAGCAAAACGACTGGTAAGCAAACTGATCCTCAATGCGCCTTACTGGCCTCATCAGGTTTGATTCCCCTTTCTTGGGCCTCTTCTCCTAGACGATCCTTGGATTCTGGACCCAGTGCCAGAACTCTTGACGCATATGTCAGGCTCGATTCATCCCGCTTTACACACCCTCAGTTTGACAGCTTGGCTGCTCCAGTTCCATCCCTAGTCAGGCTTCACAACTTCTCACCCTTGGTGACTCGTATCCTAACGTCCTCTCATAAACTCTCCACTAGCAGACTATACTCCAGTAAATGAAGGAGATTCTCTATCTAGAATGTTGACCCTTATACCACCTCCATTCCGGTGGTTTTGGAATTCCTGTTTGAGCTTTTCCACCAGGGATCTGCAACTGCCACTATAAGGGCTCAATCGGCAGTGATTTCTAATTTTCATCTAGGCATACAAGATTCTAATCTGATGTCACATAGGCTGTACAAAACCTTCCTCAAAGGTGCCACTTTGTTAAGATCCCCATTTCAAGAATCTGTTGCTTCATGGGATTTGAATTTTGTGCTATCCAAATTGACGTCTCCACCCTTTGAGCCTTCTCATTCATCGCCTTTGAAATTTTTGTCTTGGAAGACTTTGTTTCTGGTGGCTATCACATCTGCCAGACGGGTGTCAGTGTTCCAAGCATTATCTATAAACCCCCCTTATCTGATTTTTCACAAAGACAGAGTATCTCTTCATAGTAATCCCTCATTTGTCCCCAAGGTCTGTTCCCATAACACTTGAAACCAATCCATAGAACTTCCAATGTTCTTTCTAAATCATTCCAATGCAGCAGAATATAGGTTTCATCAGTTGGATGTCCATAGACAATTACGTTTTTATTTGCACAGGATGAAGGAATTCAGGAAATCAGATCAATTATTTATTTCCTTCTCCGAATCCAGGTCAGGTTTACCATTTTCCAAAGTGACCCTCTCAAATTGGATTTCTAGCTGTATAGCTTACAGTTATACCTCTGAGGGTAGACCTTTACCTTTCAAAATCAAGGCTCATTCTACGAGATCTCAGTCTACCTCTGCAGCCTTTCAGGCCAGGGTCCCACTTGATAATATTTGTGCAGCAGCAACTTGGGCTACCCCTCACACATTTATTACTCATTACAAATTGGATCTAACCTCCAGGAGTAGAGCATCCTTTGGTTCCACGGTACTCGGGAGTATTTTTCCTTGAGCCACTCAAGAATAAGGTGCTAGGGACACTGTCCCATATGTAAGAATGATGGTGAGATAGGGCTACAGAACATAAATATGTTATGTACTCACCATAATGTTTCATGTTTGTAGTCCATCTCGCCCTTCATTCTTATGAACCCACCCTGCTACCCCCATTCTGGAAGTACCTGGAAACAGAAAAATATTGTTATCATTATTCACTGGAAACCTTTTAGTATTGGCTTCTTTCTGTATGTTTGTTATTTTTTTCTCCTAGTTAGCAGCAAACAAGATCTGGGGATTGTTCTGGTGTACCATGGGATACCTACCTAGCCACGAGGCAACTAGAAGACTTCGAGCTTGCAAATAGGCTGAGTCGGAGCCGAGGATGGGCTCTGATCCCATGTGTAAGAATGAAGGGCGAGATGGACTACAAACATGGAACGTTATGGTGAGTACATAACTTCTTTTTTATACATTTTTGTAAAGACCTTGTGGTCATTCCAGTATAAAATGCTGAGCATAAAACACAAATGCCAACATAAACCACACATTTACACTGACAGTTAAACCGCTTAGGGATACCAAATATTCTGTCAATGTGAGAAAAACAAATATACAGTCCTTCATGAATATATGTACAAACTGAACAGAAATTACATTTGTAGGGCCCTTTTCTTTTTCAGTATTAGGGCTAGTCAAAAATTAACTGTCATGTTGTAATAAACTCAATACTGGAATTTGTTCTATAAACAAACTTGGGTTCAGGTCCTACCACTTCAAATATCTCCTTGTCACCCCTAATAGTACTCCATTTTTCTTCATAGCTTCTCAAATACAGTAATTGCCACTGGCCATGTCTGAGACACACACAGAATAAACTTGATCACAATGTTTTTTAATGTTTTTTTATCAAAGGACTTAAAACCAAAGTCTTGATCAAAATAGGTGGAAAATGATCCTCTCTCTTTTCAAGTACCTCTTCAGATGTTTTTATCAAAAACTTCATATCATATCCCCTATGTTGGAAAAGCCCCACTATAAGCCCAGTTTCTTCCACAAAATCAGAGTCATTAGAGGTCAGTCTTGACACCGTTATAAACTGTCCTGTAGATGTTCTTCGTGTTTCACTGATGCAGTCATCACACTCTGGTTATCTGCCTGCAGGGACCCTCAGTCGGCCCAAATACCAGAGACTTAGTATTTCTGCGTCAGTTACTGTCGCTTCAAGACTGATGTCAGGTCGCCAGGGGTATAAAAACAGGCAGCCAACGCTATTACATCCGTCTTTCTTGCTGAGGAGCCCGAAGCAGAAGCAGTTCGCACGAGTGGCGGTTGACCGCTACCCGAGTTTTCATTTCCAATTTGAATCATCCTGAAGTCTTAGTACCGCATTGGGGATCCTTTTTTCTTGCTCTAACCGATGTCAGTAAAAGTTAACAATTGTCACGCCTGTGGAAAGCAAATACCACACTGTGATTTCCATTCTTACTGCGTCACCTGTTTAGGCCCAGACCACGAGGTACCTCTCTGTCGGTTTTGTGCTTTGTTCAATGCCCGAACTATTCGTTGGGCCCTTATTGTCGCTAAATACTTTCGCTCTCGATCTCCGTATTCCAAAATGGCTTCTGTAAGCCATCCAACTACCGATCATCTGAAAAAACGTAAGGATAAAGACAGAGACAGACCGCACAGGTCCAAAACTGCCGACGACGCTTCCGGAAAGCTAGTTGCCAGTTCACTGGTACTCAGTGAGGTGCTTTCGCAGTCCCTGATACCCACTTCGTTGGATTCACAGGCCACTACCGAGACTCATTCGGAGTCCCGTATGCCACGAGACTCTTCTTTGACTATCGAACCTGCAGATGTCTCTACCTTGGATGGGTCCGTCACCACTGTGCAGGCACTGGCTTCCAAGGAAGCTCTTCACATTACCAATATTCGACACAAACCGACGACTTCTTTTGCGTCTTCAGTTCTGTCTAAAACTACTGAGTTTCTAAGGCCAAGAGTACGAGCTACGCCTAAAAAACCTACGACCCAAACTCAAGCACCTGCTTCCTTGCCACAACATCAAATGCTTAAAATGGCAGAAGACCTGATTATGTTGATTAGGGGAAGCCAGCCTTCCCCTGCTAAATGAAAAAGAGACTTGTCCCCAGCAGCTTTAACTGACCAAGAGTCCGACTCTGAGGTTTCTGAATATGAAGACATGCCTTTATCTGCTTATGAGGATTCTGATGCAGAGGACTCCATTCCCTCTGCTTCCCCATCAGAGGATTTTTCTTTTGGGGAAACCCTACATACTTTAAGAGCATTTCCACTGGAAATGCCAGGGTTATCCTCAGTCCAAAAAGAGACTCAGAGAATTTTTAGATTTGCCACAACATAGACCTTTAGCTATCTCTCCTGTTCTGGATGTTGTGGATGATGTCTTTATGGAATCCAGTCTAACTCCGGATACTTTACCCCCTGCTCCAAGGAAACCAGACCCGGTACTACAGAGTCCCTGATACTCACAAATTTATTTTCAAAAATCCTACTGCTGAACCAGAGGTCATTTCCCAGGGCCTAAAGGTATAAAAGCAACTACAGCTAAGAATCCCACCCCTTCGGACAGAGATTCCCGAGCTTTAGACAGATGGGGTAAAAAAGTATAAACCTCTGCAATTCTTGCCATTAGGACATTGAATTTCCAGTTTCACATGCTGAAATACCAGCAACATATGGAACTTATTAAGCAAAAATTATCTACCTTTACAGACTGTGCAGAAAATAAAGAATTACAGGAGCTTTTGCGTTCTACAATCCAAGTCAGCAGGCATACCTTGCAATGTGGCTTTGACGCCCTAGAAGCATCTTGCAGGGCAGCAGTCACTGGTTCTGTACTGAGAAGGCATGCTTGGCTTAAGGAGCAGACCTTGCCAGACCATGTCAAATTAAAGCTACTAGACTCTCCTTTGAACAAGGACAATCTGTTTGGCACCAAAGCAGAAGAGGTTCAAAAAAAGTTGGAAGAAAAAGTTAAGTCTATGCAGACAGTCAAAGATTTTTTGCAAGTTCAGCCTCCAAGATTCGGTAGGCATTGCCCCTCAAAACATTGGTCCTTTCCAGCCCCCTCAATGCCATCTCAAACTAGACCCAGGGCAAACAGACCCCCCAGATTTGCAGAGATCTAAGCAATGGAGTACCTCCACTTCTAAATCTGGGAGTGCTAAGCCACCCCCTTACAGAAAGAATTCACAATGACTTCTCAACTCCACTCCTCACCTCTGCCCAATTGCTCGTGCCCCTAGGAGGAAAACTTGCCCATCATGCAAAAAACTGGACCTCCATCACCAAAGACCGATGAGTCCTCAACATTGTATCCCAGGGGTACAAATTTTACTTCCACTCACTGCCAACCCCAAAAGGGTTTCCAGACCTTCCTCCAGACCAGTGGGCAGAGGCAGAAAAAAGTTCAGCCCGTACTCTCCATAAGGGTAATTCAACCTGTTGCTGCAGAACAGATAGGTCAAGGGTTTTACTCCAGACTTTTCCTGGTACCCAGACAAGAGGGCACTTGGCACCCAATCTTAGATCTTTCCATTCTAAACACCTTCCTGGTGGTACCAAAATTCAAAATGCTCACCCTTCAGCAGCTTCTCCCTATACTGTCCAAAGATGCCTGGTTAGCCAGCCTAGACCTAAAAGAAGCCTATTTGCACATACCTGTCAGGGACCCATGCAGGAAATACCTACGTTTCAGGGCAGGATCTATGCATTATCAGTTCTCTGCACTTCCCTTTGGCTTATCCACTGCTCGCAGAGTCTTCATAAAATGCCTGGCTCCAGCCATTGCCTATTGCAGACAGAGAAAGATTCAAATTTACCATTACTTGGATGATTGCCTGATTCAGGCAGACAGTCAGGAAAAGCTGTTGCAGCACCTGACATTTGTAAAGAACCTTCTAACCTCCTTGGGGTACACTATCAATGAAAAGAAATCCAAACTAGTCCCCAGTCAAAAGATTGCATTCCTGGGAGCAAGCTTGGACACAGCATCCCAGATGGCATTCCTTATTCCAGGAAAACAAGCCTATCTAACAGGCTACTTCTCTAAAATGGCCACCAGAACCCAGCTATCTGCAAGGAAAATCCTGCAGGCCCTGGTGTTCATGGCCTCTTGCATTCTACTAATTCCATATGCCAGACTGCATATGAGGAAACTTCAGTGGTACTTAAAAAGTCTTTGGTGCCAACATTCTCAGGACCTGGAAACCGTCATATCTATTATACCTTGTCTAAGGACAGGGTTTCTCTGGTGGGCAGCAGCATGCAATCATAACAAGGGACTTCTCTTTACTCAACCCCATGCCGCCCAGACCCTAACCACAGATGCATCCGACTATGCCTGGGGGGCACATCTGGACAACAAGTGCATTCAAGGCCACTGGAGCCCAAGTCAAATTCATCTGCACATCAACCAAAAAGAGATGCTAGTTCAGCACGCTCTGACAACTTTCAGATCCCCATTCTCACCAGGAACCCTGCTAATAAAAACGGACAGCACCACAGTTATGTGGTACATCAACAAGCAGGGGGGAACCCACTCTTACCCACTCTGCAGGCTAGTCATGGCCCTGTGGAACAAGGCCTTGGATATGCATATTCATCTGCAAGCTCAATTCTGCCAGGCAAACAAAACTCTCTGGCAGATGACTTAAGCATGAATCTCCTAGACCCATAAGAGTGGCAAATAGACCCCAGAGACCCCAGCACTTTCAGCCTTCTAACCCAGAAATGGGGGACCCCGGAGGTGGACCTTTTTGCCTCACCCTACAATTACCAGCTCAGCAAATTCTGCACCAGGACACCTCACAGCAGGACCTGGAAAGTGGATGCCCTATCCTTCCAGTGTGTAAACCTCTCAATCTATGCATTTCCCCCTCTGCCTCTTCTCACAAGAATATTACTCAAGATAAGACAGGACAGACTAAGGGCAATCCTGATTGCCCCAGACTGGCCATGCCAGCACTGGTACCCACTACTACACAGACTGTCACTGGTATCATCCTGGCACCTTCTCCAGATCCCAACCCTCCTCACTCAGCAGGAGGGACAGATCTTGCATCCACAACTGCAAACCCTGAATCTTGCAGCTTGGATTATTCCTTGAATTCTCCCACCAATGTCCAGCCTAAACAAGCAGGTGCTGGATGTCATTCTTGAAGACAGAAGACCCAGTACAAGGAAATCTTATGTTGATAAGTGGAAAAGGTATTGTTCCTGGATTCAGTCTAAAGGAGAGGACACAACACTGCCCTCCTTACCTCTAATCCTGGATTACCTAGCAGATCTACTCCACAGAGGCCTATCCTTCTCTTCCATTAAGATCCATGCCTCTGCCATCTCAGCTCATTACAACACTGAGCCACCTCTCTTCTCCCACCCTCTCATCAAACAGTTCCTGAGAGGGGAAAACAACTTAAGGCCACCAAGGAGAGCCCCCACCCCTGCTTGGGACCTTAACTTTGTACTGGAAAAGCTCATGCTACCCCTCTTTGAGCCTGCAGCATCTGCAGAGTTAAAATTCCTCTCTTGGAAAACAGCTTTGCTTCTGGCCATCACTTCAGCTAGAAGAGTGTCTGAGCTACAAGAACTTATGGCTGTGGAACCCTTCATTATTTTTCATGCTGACAGGGTTTCCCTCAGGACTAACCCTCCCTTTATGCTTAAAGTGGTGTCCAGTGTGGCTCTCAACCAATCTATCCATTTGCCAACCTTCTTCCCTACTCCACAAAATAAAGGGGAAAGGATCCTGCACTCCTTAGACTTGCACAGACAGCTCAGATTCTACCTTGATAGGGACTAAACCCTTCAGAAAATCTGACCAGTTACTAGTCAGTTTTGCACCAGGGGCAGAGGGCAAGGCCATTTCAAAACAAACAATTTCCAAATGGATAGCACAATGTATCCATTGCTGCTACAAACACCATGGGAAACCAACCCCTCAGGGGGTCAGAACGCATTCCACGAAGGCAGCTGCTACCTCTACAGCATTCCTCAGGGGAGTCTCCCTACCAGGGACATTCTGGAAGCTGCTACCTGGAGTTCTGTTCACACCTTCACCAAGCATTGCCACCTGCCTATCTTTTCCAAATCCAGGGCGGGTTTTGCAGCAACAGTCTTGCAGAGCATACTAGCCAGCCCCAACTCTTCTTGACTGCCTCCACCCATTCTTCAACTTTGGGACTCAACCCAAGTGTGATGACTGCAACAGTAAAACACAAAGAACATAGTACAGTTGTGTACACTTACCATAAATGTAGATGTTCGAGTGTATTCGCTGTTGCAGTCCTGGTTTCCCACCCTCCAGACCCCTTGTCTCTCTCGCTCTCTCCTCTCTTTGTCTATTACTCACCCCTTACAGGGGTATTGGTATTTACTTTTTACTGGTGGTGTTTTCCCACAATGACTTAGCTCCCTGTTTGGGAACTCCTGACATTTGGGGCAAGAAAAACTGATGTAATGGTGTCTGCTGCCTGTTTTTATACCCTTGATGACCTGACGTCAGTCTTGAAGTGACAGCAACCGATGCAGAAATACTAAGTCTCTGGTATTCGGGTCGACTGAGGGCTACCTGCAGGCAGATAACCCAAGTGTGATGACTGCAACAGTGAATACACTCAAACATCTGTATTTATGGTAAATGTACATAACTGTACTGTATGTTATGCTTCATAAAAAGGGGCGATGAGTTCTAAAATTAAGATAATTGTTTTAAAAGGTTCTTTTCCTGTGTACTTTATTTTCAAATACCTTTTCATCAGTTTAACTTTATCTCTAAAAAGTCAACAGTAGTACCACAATCACCCAGGGAGAACTCCAAAAATTCTAAACTGTTATTTAACTCTTCTACCAACCTGTTAATATGTTCAGCAGATCCTTCTATAATTAAAAAAAAACGGTAATCTACAAACCTTTTGTATAAAATTATTTTAGAGAATAGGGAAATATGGGGTAATATTTTAGTCTCCTTTTACTAGATTTGCAAGGCAGGTGCAACTCTAGACCCCATATAAATCCCCTTGGTTTGCTTATAGGATTTCTTATTAAAAACAAACATTTTTTTTCCAAAATAGTTTCCATTAGAAAACAACATACATAAATTATCTGATGTGAGAAATTAGATTTAACGCTACTGGTGTTTGTTTTGAACTGGTTCCTTGCTGTTTGTTAGCTTCTTTTAACCAGTGGATTTGAATTTTATTAGTTTTTCTTTTCCACTGATTGTCTTTTGGTTATTGGTGATGTTGGGCCAATGGCTGGAGACAACAGTGAAGAACATTTTAACTTGAGTGTTTATCCTGTTATGAACAGCCAGGAGGGATATGCTAAAGAGTTTTAGTGCTACCCTAATGGAAGCCCAGAGAATTATGACTGCCAAGGTGAACGACCTGTATTGCAATAACAGGAATGTTAACATTCACCATCCTCATATTGAAAAGATTTCCATAAATGCTGATTCAACCTTAGTAGCACCAGAGAACCAATTGGTTGGTTTTGGAGCTTTTTCACTGGTCAAATCTACTGACTTTTCAACAAATGCTCCAGTCCTTTTGAGACATCTGTTGAACATCATAGAGGAGCCAACTAGCATGATTTGAAAATGAAGGTGGATGAATTAGAGAAAAAGCTTAAGAAGCATTGGGCACTGACACTTGAAAATTCATATTTTGAACAATGTCTGGTACTTGGCATCTTATCTAAAGGGTTGTGATTTAGCAAGTTTCCAAATGGGTTGAATGTAAGTGATGATTTTTATCTGTAATTGGTTGAATTTTTTTAACTCTGCTGGGTTAAAATTTATTCAGATGATTATTAACAATACCAAAAAGTAATGGTTTCACTTCATGATGAAATCACTTGTTTGGATACATATATCATTAAAACTATTCCTGTTTTTCCAGCATTATGCAGTGTATATGATAACATTTTTACTATGGTAAAAAACTATTGTTTTTTGTAAAAAGACAAAAAATTTGTGAGACAAAGTTGCCTATGAAATTAAGAATGTTTTTCCTATTAATGCCAAGCAACATAATCATGTGGGTTTGAGTAATAATAACATTCACTCCAAAGTTGAACAGGGTTTGAATAGTACTAAATATACAAAAATGCATAATGCAAGCATTTAGAAGGAACCAAAGAAGGTAACAAATTTTCTCGTACGTAGCATCTGGTTATCTTCAGAATACCTTTGGAGAAGGTGAGATTAACAATGTATTGTTTCCTGCTCCGTCAGAAGGAGTAATTGAACAACCGTATGCACCCAGTGAGACCTCTAACAACCCTTAGGGTAACATTTCAGAAAACTACTCAGATCAAGGTCAGTCCAGTCATTGAACAAGTCAAACAAGGAGAGAGGTTGGAATCAATGGAGAAAGTAAAAATGAACACAAGCACTGGACTATTTTGTTCTTTAAACAACAATAACAGAATATTTCTTATGGACTAGTAGGTTGACAATTGTTAATGTGTCTGAAATTTTCTCTAAAGTATTTCATTTGTCTGGTGTTTCTTTTATTCCCACTCAGTTAAACATTTTACAATTGGGGCTTAATATTATACCTACTCATATGTCTAATTTGATCAGAAAACTGACTTATAGTGCTGATAAGAAGCACTTTAATTGTTCAGTGCTTCTTATCAGCACATCACTGGTTGTATTTATTTTGCTTATCAGTACTGCATTGTTTTTTATCTGTTTGTGTAACAGTTCTGCACTAGTTTACTGTACTGTTGTATTTATTTTGCTTATTAATACTGCATTGTTTTGTATTTGTGTAACAGTTCTGCACTAGTTTACTGCCCTGTTTTTATTTATTTGTTTGACTGAATTATTTACTTTTCTGTATATAATTGCTGATCTGTGGTTGCATTTTTGTATAGTTTGTGACTTTTGCTGTTGCCTGTCCCTACTGGGAGTTTGTGGTGTACTCAGTTCAGAGAGCTAAAACTAGTCAAACAGCTTCTGTGTTATATCTTTGTCTCAGGGTGTGACTTTGGAAGGGTCTTTTATCTGATTGTATAAAAATATTACATTTGAGTTGAATTACTGCTTATCTTGCTGAGCTTCATGTGTGCCTGATTGAGAAAACATCTTAAACAATCTGAATTACAGAGCTACATAAGTATAATTTTCGCACTTTAATTGTTCAGTGCTTCTTATCAGCACTGTGCTAGTTGTATTTATTTTGCTTATTAGTACTGCATTGCTTTTTTTTTATTTAACAGTTCTGCAGTAGTTTACTGCACTGTTGTATTTATTTTGCTTATCAGTACTGCATTGTTTTTTGTGTAACAGTTCTGCACTAGTTTATTGCACTGTTTTTATTTAGTTATTTGACTGAATTATTTACTTTTCTGTGTCTCCATTTATATAATTGCTGATCTGTGGTTGAATTTTTGTTTTTTTATTGCCCACCCACCCCATCGCAGTTAGTTGTGCTCTTATAAGTTGTTGCTTTTGCTGTTGCCCGCCCCTACTGTAAATTTGGTTAGGCACTCCCATCTCATTAGCTCATTCTACCCAATACAGAGATCATTTGGGAAGGTCAAACCCCTTAGATCCTTAACTTTGAATTTTCTTCTGTCCCTCCTTTCTCCCTTTCCACTTTACTAAAAAAACAAACCCCCCCCAAAAAAAAACACTTTATTCAGCTTATTTTTCTGTTTTTGTGTTTCCTCCTCCTGCTCCATTACTTCATCTTGCTTTTTCTGCTTCTTGCTGTGGCTTGTTGTGTAAAGTGTTCAGTTACATCCATTTTGTTGCATTTTTTACTGCTTGTTCATAGCCTGTTTAAATTGTGTTATTTTAAGTCACTTAGTTTTGGTTTAAGCACTTGGGCTTTAGGCTAAAGATTCTGAAAAACATGGATGGACAATTTCCTACAGGCCTAGAGGTTCCTGACTGTAATGATCATTGAACTTAAAACACTCAGCTACAAAGACAGGCTTAAAGCTCTGTCCCTTATAGACTTGTGAAAACGTATTTATTATCTAGTATCCTGTGCTGTTAAGGACCCAACCATTCTTGATTTCCTACACCTCCAAAAAACAAATGGCTTCGCAAACACACAAAGTAAAAACTTGAATCTCCATCAATAAATAAATAAGGCATCCTTAGATTTATTAAGCAGAGATTCGATTTTCTGAAAAATCTCTTACATATAGCCTCTCCTGCATTTAGAGTACAACCATGTCTGCATAATTACTGAAACTTGGTTTAAAAGTTCAAAAAGCATTCCTTCCATACCCCGGTTATGCACTTGCCATGCCTTCATACTTCAAGGCTTCTACATATTTAATACCTCTAGACAGTTTCACAGAAACCCACTAACTGAAATTATTGAGCTCCAAGTCACACTAAACAGGACCATCTATCAGTTTATAGCTTCTTACAGGACATCCTCTGGACAATTATAAACTCCCTACAAAAAAGGACTCCATTATTTTAGGAGACAGTAAACTGGAGCAAGTATACCTTAAATGTAGGATATGCCCTGACTTCTTAGAATCATAAGCAAAAACTCCATGAACTGTATTGTTAACAAACCTTGACACGATCCTTACAAATATAGCTTCTTCATGTACTACTCCTTGGTATTGCCTTCCCCGGTTAAGTTATATCGTAAACTAATAATTTACAGTTTTAAAATCGCTAAACCTGCAGATACCAATATCTCAGAATGCAAGGATTTTAAACATACAAATCTCATAAAATTCTATGATGGAATTTCAAAATTCCCTTATAGCAGCATAACCCCAGATGTTGCTTCAGCAGGTAACTTCACAAAAGGGTATCTATTTCCACTTAGAAAAATGTATAAAACCGTCAGTTCCATCCAATCCAAATGTAAATACAATGGGAAATTTAATATAAAAAAATACACTGAAGTATAGAGCAGGTAAAAACACCCTCAAATCAAGAATATCAGCAGAAAATTGACTAAAAACATTGAAAATACTTTTAGAACTATTAAGGAAGCTCATGAAAGTAGATTACCTTCTGAAGCTAAGGACAATTGCAAATCCTTCTTTAGTTAATTTTGGAAACTAGAAAGTAGCACTAAACATTGCCCTGAACTTCTTTATAATTGTACCATCTACTCTGACCTAAAAGCCATTGCCAGGGTACTGGGAAACCAAATTCAGTACAAACCTTACCATGGAGATGACTATGTAAAGCCAACTTATCCCTGAAGACTTCAGGCCACCATATCATCACCAATGAACAAGACTAAAAATACTTCCTCCATTGAAGCCGATAATGTGTTTATTTATTTACTTACTTAATATTTGTTAACTGTTTTAGGACAGTGTCTTCTTTCAGGGGTGACCTGAAGTAGTATTCATACTCACCAAAGGAAATTTGGCCAGGGCACTAGGGGACTTCCCTTCTCTTTTTTTATAAGTGTCATGGGATCTTTTACATTCACCTTACCTATGACCAAATCAGGCAGGTGGGACTTCAGTTTAATTTCTCACCTGAAAGATGACACATTCTGGTGTACAGTGTATGTATTCAAAAATGAATCCAAATACTTTCTGAAGGAACAGAATCCACAGCCTTTTTGATCTTCAAGCACTAAAGGCAAGTGTGTTACCTGTTAAACCAATGATACTGACAACATACCTGCCTGTTTAATAAAGAGTACTAAACAAGCCGTAGTCAAGCCAAACCCTAAAATATTTAATCTGATTTCAGTCACTGGCTTTGTCCCTAAAGTTTTGTGCACAGTGATGTCTGTCCACAAGTGTGGCCCTACTACTGAGCCCAAAGATTTACACACCTAACAGCATTGAGACTTATTTGCAAAGCCTTTGAACATATTATAGTAGACCTGATAATCTCTGATATTAAAAATCTCATCAGACCAGATGTGAAGCAGTTTAGCTTTTTTAAGGGTAGATCCTATCTAATGAATCTGGTTAACTTATTTCAAAGTGAAACACAATTTGTTAAAAGCAATTTTTCTGTCCACGTGGAATAATGTGACCTGGCCAAGACCATTGTCACCATTCTCAGGGCTAACACAGTAAGCTTGATACATAACAAGTACATCTCTATATAGTAAAGTGGATGGCAAATTGGCTAAAGCACAAAACCCACATGATGCAGGTGCCTCATCAGAGAGTATGAAGGTGACCAGTAGTGTCACACAAAGCTCCATGCTGGGATTTATTGTGTTTAACATTTAATTTCTCTTCTGAAGTCCATGAGGTAAGACCTTTGGCTAACCAAGTGTTAGTGGATGACTGTAAACTAGGAGTCATTGTCAAGTCACCTTCTGATACCCAAGACTTGCAGCAAAAAGCTTAGTATCCCAGGAATTTACAAGTATTAAATAGGTTTAAATTAAATACTAAAAAGTGCAATATTGCCATACTTGATAGAGTACCCCCTTCTCCAGCATACAACATAGAGAGTACCCCACTCCAAAATGAGAATGTTATTAGAGAACATTGGGAGTGGGTTGGTAATCCCTTCTCCTTTGGTCATTGTGTAATAACAGTAGTCAGAAAGTCCTCCTACTTAGCATAGCTGATTGCCAAGAGAATATGGTGTAGCTCTAAATAACGTTGGTTAGGTCAGTGATTGGCTATAGTGCCCGCTTAGAGATATATACCTCATTAGACATATCAAAAACTGGGAAGACATCAGAGGTTCCTAACTAAGGTATCAGAAAAGATTGGAAACACTGTCGCTATAATCAGTATCTTATAGAGTCATGAGGAGTGGTCTGTGCCTTGCCTTCTGAGCATTAAGGACCCAGTGGTCCTGAATATTTTGTATCTCCACAAATCAAATACCAGAACCAGGAATCTAAATTTGCACCAGCAA
The DNA here is from genome assembly GCF_019279795.1 of Protopterus annectens. Classification (NCBI taxonomy): domain Eukaryota; kingdom Metazoa; phylum Chordata; order Ceratodontiformes; family Protopteridae; genus Protopterus; species Protopterus annectens. The sequence goes on from NC_056736.1 coordinate 317,316,560, forward strand.
ATAACTAAAGCAAGGTGAGAGAGAGGTTAATTATACAGTGTTTTTCCCACCTCTGGAATACAGCTGTGTGATACATTATGTTCCTTTAGATGGGAAGTAGATGATTGGATGTGTATTCACAAATGTATCCCTGGTTTGGCTGGCATAGCCCTCATCGAGACAAGAGGTTCAGTTTGAGGGTGGGCACTGGCAAGGTGTAAATGGTCATAACACAATTGCTTTGTATTTCCTATGCTCCTGTAGTCCTGTAAAACAAAGTGATAGCCTTGCTTCATTTAATGCAAGCCTTGTCTGTTGGATGGATATGGATTGACTCATCCTGGGCTTGACTTGTTTTGCCCTACTGAAAGCAGGAAGTATGCCTTTTAGGGGATGAGTATTGGCAAGGTGATTATGGTTTTTAGCCTGACTCTGACTTTTAAACTCAATTAATTTATGAAAAAGCTGTTTTACTGAATTGGGACAATAAATAGCATTCAACATTTTGTGAGCCATTGATGATTGTCTTAACATTTCAGGAATGCAGTTGTGTGTGTGTGTGTGTGTGTGTGTGTGTGTGTGTGTGTGTGTGTGTGTGTGTGTGTGTGTGTGTGTGTGTGTGTCTAAATGGACTTTCTTTGTAAAACAATAAAAATACTTTTCTGTCTTTTAAAACCCATTCAGAGCACATAATAGGAAAATATATCACCTCACGCAAGGCAGGTAGGGTAGTCTTCGATTACCTGAATCCACAACCTGCAAAGGGCAACTAGCAGTAAATGTCTTAATTGCCAGTTTTAAGTATGTGCCTCCTACCATTTCATTAAATTCTAATCTAACACTAATGCTTTTTAAACTATAAAAAAAAAATTGCATATTTACCACTATTGCTTCCCAATCTGATTACCATTGTTTCACCGTTAACAAAGCTAACTAGTTACTATTCCTGTCCCGAGCCACACTTCTCCATTCCACGTTTATTAGTCACTTAATCCATTGAGACGTTATGTTACATCTGACTTTTATAGAGATCACATGTACAGCTATCATCCACAAAGTTTACTAGATAAATGTGAATCAGAAGGAGATTACCAAGCCTTTTTCTGTATCATAAACACCTATGGAAAATTTAGAATCACCAGTAAATCCATGACATATTTTTGACATGTTAGTGTATTTGGAGAAAACCCAGGTGAAGACAGGGAGAATCACTACATGATAAATACTGTCCCACACTTTCCATTAAATATATATATATATATATATATATATATATATATATATATATACACACACACACACACATCTGTCAAATGTCTGAAGTATCAAAACTTCAAATGCTTGATGACATAGCGTTAAAAGTGTTTGAATCACAAAGACGCACAACAAATTGAATCACATAGAGTAAAAATAAATAACCCCAACCCCCTTGCTAATTATATATACCAACTCTGAGATCACACAACAGGGGGGAACAGATGTAGTCTCGATCCCCACTGTACAGGGATCATGAGCACAGAACTAGTGGCAATCTTTGCTCAAATACAGTTGGAGCACTTGAATAGAACCCATGCGTGTGTGTGTGTGTGTGTATATGTATGTGTGTGTGTGTGTGTGTATATATATATATATATATATATATATATATATATATATATATATATATATATATTTTTATATATATATATATATATATATATATGTTTATATATATATATATATATATTTTTTTTTTTTTTTATATATATAAATATATATATATATATATATATATATATATAAAATGTGTTTGTGTGTGTATAGGTATAGTGTCAGTGGTAGTACCAAATGAAATGTCAGTGTGTCACTAACCTTGACATATTAATGTCAGTACTCCAAGGTTACTCCTTGGAGTATACAAATTTTAAAACAATGTTTATTCCACCTCTGAGTCTGAATTTCAGTTAAGAATTTTTTAAGGTCTACCTACCTACCTTCCATTTCCAGTATTGATTTTCTTGATGTAAAGTGTTATGAATATTATGATAATAGTTGTTTTGAATATAAGATTTTTAGAAAGTCATATTTTATAGTAATTTTACTTGCTCTTGCACTTCCAAACTACCCCCTTCTGAAGAAAAAACTATTTTCAAAGGACAGTTCATACTTTTGTCTTGATTAGTATCCAAGGACTTCATTTTTGACACTGAATTATTGTTTTTAAAACAATTATTTACCGATAGATCATATCATTGGGATTATTTGTGACATCACACCTAAGGTTTTTATCTAAAAGGAATGATAGTTTTGCCCCTATTTTGTGGAAACCTCTGTGCATTTATGATAAAGTGCAGACCAATAATAATGTTTACTTTTAAGGCTGTTACTTTAAGGTCATTTTTCAGTGGCAATATACAAATTAGGAATGTTATATCTAAGCATTAACAAGTTTTTGATCACTTTGATGGTCTTTCCTTCAAGGTGGGGGTTAAACCACAATTTTATTATATGGGTGGCGTGAGTATTAAGGCCTTTTTAGTGAGGACTAACCCATGTCAGACTTCCACCCTGCGGGTTGGTATGGCAGAATTTGCCACCTGCAAGTAGTGTACATGCATTAGTGTTAGCAAATATGATGTCATGTGTGATAGAACTGTTTATAATAAAAGTTTTGTGTTTAACTTTGGCAGTACTGGTGTGGAGTTTCTTGCAACATGTACCTCATGTTTATCTTACCATGTGGGTAATACTGAGAAAAGGCTGAGGGATGGAATATACCAATGCAATAAAATAAAATGATAACAGCAATGCTCAGGCAAAGCACAGTCCTGTCTGAATTTTAATAAGTTCCTCTTTCCTGTGCCAGAGAAGGATCAATACTGGGACAGAGTGGGTGATTGGCGAAATAAGTTACTTTAAAAAGGACTGTTTTGACAGCTGGAATTAGGCACTGATAGACCACTAGGGTTAAACACAGTACAGTGAAATAGTCTTTATTCCTTTTTTGTTTGTTTGTTTGATCACAAGGCTTGGTGTTTCTATAAATGTTTCATTTCCTGTGTGTTTTGTCATTTTGATGAAGTCTTTTTATTCAGATAAAAGCACTCAATAAATTGTATTGTTTCATGTAAATGTGATACAACTGATGTTTGTCAATAGTGACTAAATGACTAAGGATATAAGTAAGGATACTATAGCTGATTGCAATGAAAAGTAAGAAAAAAAGAAAACCATTCTGGCAATGTCCTGCCTGCCTGCCTCTCACTGCTGTAGTCAGTCTGCAAGTAATAGTAGATGGTGTAGCAGGTAATGCTGGGAATAATAATAGAAACGGATGGGTGAAAAGTCATCCTGTGATACTTAAGGGTATATTTTCTGTAATATTGCTGTTTGCTCTTATATCAGTAAGGCTGCGCACCATTTCTTACATTTTACCCCCTCTGAGACCTTTAGGCCTGCAGATATACATTACAGATGTCTGCTTGGCAACAACTAGATAAGATTTAGGCCTGTTTGACTTTTACTTTTGTACCTGTGTTTGCAACTCAACACCAGTTTTCCACCCTGTAAACGTATTTGGAAGTATTGTGAATGAAAGGTTATGTAACTAGCGGTTGACCTGAGTATTCAGGAAAAGCAAGTTTGTACCCTTGAAATATGGAGCATAAGTTTTGACTGTTACAAATCAGTGTCAACACCATAATATTTTTCTACCTTCAGAGCTTTTACACTAACATCATGTACTATGAACTCCACATAACTGATTTTCAACCCTGTTTCTTGTCTTATAGATTGGAATTGTAGGAAGAACAGGAGCTGGAAAGAGTTCCATCATGTCTGCCTTGTTTCGACTTGCTGAACCTGAAGGAAAAATCTACATAGATACAATATTAACATCTAGTCTTGGACTTCATGACCTTCGGAAGAAAATGTCAGTCATACCTCAGGTACTAACTATTTTTATAACAGAATAAAATACAGAATGACATTTTTGTTAATGCTATAGGAAGACGAATTGTGGAAAATCAAAACACAGTTTTTCAAGCATGTCTATCAAGTGATAAAACTACAGATGTCTGAAACTCACATGGTTGAAACAATTGATTGAAAAGCACTTTGAAAACTCACTTGAACAAATTCTGACTGAAATCTCATTTCACTGAATCACAAATCATAGAAACATTCTACATAACAGAATATACCGTAAAAATATTTTTTCAGGAGGCAGGCCCCCAACAAACCCCAAGTGGGAGATTTGCTTTTCTCCACACCCCTTGACATATATACATATATATATATATATATATATATATATATATATATATATATATATACTCCAGAGTCGCACAACCATGCAGAAAAGAATAAACACCCTGCACAGTAAACCAGTGTTGGCGCACAACAAAAAATATCTATACATATGTGGAAGTGCAACATGACAGGGGATACTTCCAATCCACACATAAACTTCGATTCTCACTTCCCTAACAAATCATATCCTCTGAAATTAAACCAGCACATACTGCATAAACACTTCTGCATAAGTCTACCATTTAAGCGTCAGTCAAATGAGAACTCTTTCAAGTGACATTTCAGTCAGTGATTTTCAGCCAATTCTTTTCAACCATTTATAGTTCTACCACCTGATAGTCACCCATTTTTCAGAATACACAAGCCCAAAAGTTGAATACCACATGGCAGAGGAGTTTACTCTGTAATAATTAATTAGTTATTACAGACCAGCCATGTAATATATTTATGGAGAGGCATTTATCTTTTATGTGATTTATTGTGTTCATATTTGGAAGCATATGTTTTGTTCCTGTCAGACGTCATTCATATTTGAATTTCACACATAGTGTCCTGTTTGTCGTGTATGGGAATGTCATTAAGGTTTCCAAGGCAAGCTGCAGAAATCCTCTGCACTGTGAATTTCCAGTCAAGCATGGGACCTACGGGGATGAGAATCGGGGACATGCTGCATGAGAGGCAGTAGTGGCAGCAACATGTATTTAGGAGTGTACAGAGACTGGTGCTTAAATGGTCTGAGGTACTGAGAATAGATACAAGAACATGGGAATAAAGGAGCAAGTGCTCTGTAAGCAGGTAAGGAGGATGTTTGGTCTGAGAATGTGATGGGTAATGTAAAAGGGAGCAATTAGAAGAGTGACCGTGGAAATGGAACATGAATGTCAGAAAGGGATAAGAGAAGATGGCTGAGGAAGGAAAAGTGATTGGGGAGGAGTTTTGGGCTGAGAGCAGGTGACTGGCTAGTGTAGAAGGGAGCAGTTAGAGAAGAAGCTGTGGAAAAGAAGAAAGAGGGGAAGACATAAGGAAAGATATATGAAGAAAGGGAAGTGGCTGGGGAACAGGGACTGGCTTCGGTCAACTAGTGCCCTAGGCAAAAGCTCTCCAAAGTGCCCCCCCAACACCAACTGGAGCCCCCATCCTGGTCTACCTACACTATCCAGATTATTGAAAAAGTGCCCCTGCTAGAGATGTGCCCTAGGCGGCTGCCTAGTAGGCCTATGCCTAAGGCCGGCTATGCTGGGAACTATACAAAATGGACGGACAGGACAAATATGTATGAATTGAGTTGAAAAAGGGGAAACAGATTTTAGTAAGCTAAGGGAAAACAGGAATAAGGTTAGTAGGGTATAGAAGAATGGTGAGAAGTGGACAAAAGCAATGGAGATAGTAATGTTTTTTTTTTTCTGAGTATCAGTATCAGTGCCAGAGAGAGACCAATATATGAGGCTGTTACATAGGTGGTGTAAGACGCCCAGAAAGATTGGGAGAGGAGAACCAGTGGAAAAGTCCAGAATGTTGGACATGTGAAGATAAAGAAGTAGATAACATATATATATATATATATATGTATATATATATATATATATATATATAAATATAAATATATATATATATATATATATATATATATATATATATATATATATGTGTGTGTGTGTGTGTGTTAGGTATATAAAGTGGTACAAAAAGAATGACAGACAGTGAAGGAGATATGGGGTAAGCTGTGCAGCAGAGAGACATTAAGAAATGGTAGGTGTTATGTTTAGTTAGAGTGGACAAAAAAAACAGAATAAATGGGGAAGAGAAGAAAGGTGGAAGGTGCTGTTAACGGAATGTATGGTTAAACATACATTTCAAAAGGATATAAAGCAGGAAGTGTCAATAGCAGTAGAGCAGAAAAAGATAAGATAGTGGATAAGGGAATTAGTAGTATGTGGAGGTAGTGGACATTGGGTGAAAAGCCTGAAGGACAGACAGGATTTGATTTGGGGAGGTAGGCAGGAGAGGTTATGGGTATGATAGGGGATTAGAGGCAAGAGGAGTAATTGTTAGAATATGAAGCGTGAGGAAAGTTTTGCTGTTGGATATAAGGATTAAGGATATAAAACAATATATTCATGGTAGGTGTACATTATTATATATGGGTGGCACTTTTGTACTAACAAAATACAAAATGTCTAAATGTATTATGTTATATTGATATAAGCAATGGTTTGTGATGTTTTTGCAGGGATAAGTGATTCAGTTTGTTTGTGAAGTGTGTAATTCAGTAAAATAATTTAGAGAAAAAAAATTCAGGTGAGCTGCAAAAAACTTATGTCAATTTTTAAGTATTAAGTTATTCAAATTTCATAATAAAAGAACAGCAAATTGGCAAAGGGGGGTTGTGCTGAATCAAGAAATCTGTTTAAATTGCACAAGTAACCTAGATGTTTGAATGCTGTAATGTGCAGAAAAAAGTTTGCCTTACAATTTAAATCAGATACTTTACTGTGGCTTATACAAAATGCAAATCATCAAGAAACTTGGGAGATAGGCTAGAATTAACATTTTAGATATAAGAAGTCAGTAGAATTTAAAAGAATGGATTTGTCCTATCCTAGCACCCAACCGTATTAACACTAACTAACAAGATAATTCCCCCCACTGTGTCTATCAAAACTATTTCAAATCTCTTCCATAAACTTAAACCTACCACCCTAGCTGCTGACAATCTACCAACAGACTTCCTTCAGATAGCTGCAGAGGCTATAGCCTATCTTGTTGCCATCCTCATTAACAGATCCATATCAGCGGGTAAGGTGCCTTACTATCTGGAAAACCTCCCATATGATTCCACTGCACAAGGGAGTTAACTCCGTAGAACTCCATAACTACCATCCCATTGCTATTCTATCATCATCAAAACTATTAGAAAGAGTTGTTCACACCCAACTGATGCACTACCTCCTAAATAATCTGTTATGTAAATCTCAGTACTGCTTCAGACCTTTCCACAGTACCACCACAGCATTAGTGTCCTTTACCAACACAGTCAACTAGCATAGAAGTAGTGGCCAATATGTTTCTACAGTATTTTTTGATCTATCTAAGGCTTTTGATATGGTCAACCACAATATGCTTCTTAGTACATTATCCACCCTTAATAGCAGTCCCTCCTCTGTCTTATAGTATAAAAGCTACCTATTAGGATGACAACAGGCAGTCCAACGGCAAAACCAACTGTCTGCTCATCTGCCATTCTCCTTAGGGTCCGTCAGGGATCTATCCTTGGCCCACTACTCTCATTATTTACAAACCAGCTCTCTTCCTCCACATGCATCGGTAGTGCAATATGCAGATTATACCATCCTTATATGCGCTGCGCCCACCTTAGATGACCTTCACTCCCTAACCCAAAACTGTTTTACATTATCTGAAACTTGGTTCACTAACTACCACCTAATTCTCAACCCAAACAAACAAAACTACTTCTTTTCAACCCATGTAGATCTCCCACCTCATGTGAAAAATCTGTCTTAATGTCCAACAACAAAACTATGATCACCAAAACCACCCACACAAAACTGTTAGGTGTAGAAATTGGCAACCACATCAGATTTTATGTCCACATAAGCCAAACTATCAAGAAAGTACACAAAAAAAACGTAGGCCTCCTCTATCGTAACAAACAATTCCTCACTAAACATACTAAAACCACAACTGCAAGGACAGATCTCTTATGTACCCTCCTCTATGCTTCCCCTGTTCTAACTAATCTTCGGAAGGCTGACCTAAACAAACTAGAATCTTGCTAAAACAAGATTGCCAGGTTTGCTTCTGAGTCCTCACACAGGACTCATCCCTGTGTACCACTCAAACAACTAAACTGGCAAGAACTGCCTCAGCTTCTTAAACACAATCAACTGTCACTTGCACATAAGTTATATTACTACCCTGATAAAATCCCATCTCTTCAGGATCTAATCCAACCCTATACTACTACTAAAATCTTAAGATCTTGGAATCAAAACCTAATTGTCATTAAATAGAATAATGATGCTGGGAAATCCCTCTTTAGCTGTTCTATTTCGAAAGCTTGGAAAACTATACCTAGCAACATGACTTCTAACAGCTCTGCCACACAATTTAAAAAAACACTTGAAAACACACTATATGGACAACTGGTCTTGCTACTGTGACTCCCCAGTGTGAACAACTACTGTACAAGCTTATATTTGTAATACCTACATTGCTTCCTCTTGCACATGGCACTGTATGCTACTATATCCTATCACTAGTTGTGATTTTCTTCCTAACCAAATTATGTTAGTTTAAATGTCTTCTTAACTTTGTTACTTGAGTTGTTCTTTACTATCTTATTAGGTGCTGTGAACTGCTATGCACTGCATCATATTCTGTATTATGTACCACTTGTTTCTTCTATTGTTATGTATATATGTTAATCTGGAGCTTTTCTCCCCAGGCCTCCACTGAAAATGGACCTGTGTCCATTCGGACTATCCAGGTCAACAAATGTAGAATAAAACAAAATGTGTGTGTGTGTGTGTGTGTGTGTGTGTGTGTGTGTGTGTGTGTATATATGTATATACATATACATACACACACACACATGTAGATGTGTGTGTGTGTGTATGTACGTATATGTAGAGAGCGAGAGAATCCAAGCAGTGACCTGAACTCTAAAAATCATTTGATAAATCCTTTATTTCAATATCACAGTGTCAGAGGCCTTTAACAGCTTTAAAAGCTGTAATAGATTTCATTTTTCCATGCACTCTCACAAACTCAAAAAGTGTGGTAACTAAAGATATCTAACGGCTCTGAAAGCTGTACTTGAACAGAAGTACATTTCACTCCTGACTATTGTCTGTTTTGTAGTGCTAAGAGTCTTGCATCTAAAGAGCTATAAAGCATTTTGTACATTTACACTTTTTTCCCTGTGACTTATAAGGAGCAGCTTCCATGTGATGCAAATGTATGTAAAGTGCAACTATGTGGTAATGTATAAATACACACATCAACATGCACACACACAAATATGGAAACTTCATGTTATGTGTAGTCGCTATGTCTTGGAAATTAGATGTTCCTCTCAGAGCAAAAACAGTTCTCTCAAAATCACCATTTGCTGTTTGTTTCTCCTTCACTTAGAGTTGTGCAGGCATGGAGTTGGTATATACATATACAAGTTCAGGGAGATATCAGAGCCTGCCTCTGACATTTGGCAGTGAAGGAGGGCTGCCTTTGTAAAGAAAATCTGTTTTTGATTTGTTCCATTGGATTGAAAGGCATGGACATGTTTTGACTGGTTGTGATCACTGAAGTCATTTCTAGCAGTCACATTCTATTTTACATACTGGAAGCTATATTATCTTACATATTGGAAGCTCTATATATATATATATATATATATATATATATATATGTGTGTGTGTGTGTGCACACACATGCGCGCACACACACACACACACACACACACACGCACACACGTGTGTGTGTGTGTATATATATATATATATATATATATATATATATATGTGTGTGTGTGTGTGTACATAATGTATATACACACACATATCTTTCTATTGCATTTGTTTGTGTGTCATTGATTGTGTTTAACTGAGTATGTTTTGATGGCTGTTGTCTACAGTGATTACATATATAATCATTCACAAGGATTTGCTTGAATGACATTTTTGCTTGCATGTTTTGTTGCATTGACAAAGTCATCTTTGATGTAGTCGTCAAGCCAATTACATGGAGTTTCATTATTTTGTAGTTGCATAACTATAGATCTTGTGTATATAATAAGTAAGGGGGTCATGTAAAGGCATTGTTTTTGTTATTTTGATAGCCTCTTTAATACCACTGGCTTGGTAATGCACCACAGTGTGGCTGTTTTTATCTTGGGAAAAATAATTAGAAACTGCCAGTGTTCTACTTCCTGTATGGCTATTTCATTTATCTCCATTTAGCAGCAGAGGAAGTTTATATTGTGCAGATCTTAAGTACTTTGTTAATTTAGGAGTTGTGATGTATGTAGTTTAAAATACTTATGTAATTTTTTTTTATCTATTCGTGTTTTTCAGGGCATTTTATTGAGTTTGGTTTTGTAATACCTCTGACAGTTTTGTTGAGCTGTGTTGATTTAATTTATTTGTGATGCTTGCATCTTTCTTTTGTCTACAAGCACATAAATGTGTATATTTCTGTGGTCCTAGACTACTAAAATAAGTTCATGTGGTTAATATGACTCTTAGTTACCACGTTTGAAGTACCTAGTACATCCAGACTGTTAAGTTCTTGCCAGTGAACAAACTATCCACTGTTATAGCTTTAGTAAAAGAAATGTTGGGTTAATTGTGCTAGCCACACTTATCTGTAAAAGTGCATGCCGGTGTTTTTCTAGTCACTTTCAATTTCCCTAGGGTTCAGCTGATTTAGCTGTAATAAACTTAGAGACATGTTCATCACTTTCCTCTGGTTTTGCACTTATAAAAAACATATATTGTTTTCAGGTATTCACCATTTTAAATATTTTGTAGTTTATTGCCACAAACATGATTAAAAACCACTTCACCTGTACTGACCCTTAGGTGTGGTCCTTACTTGTATAAAGTATGGTATCTTCTTAGGTTCATAGGTCCATAGGTGTTTACTAGGCTAACGAGCACAGGGGCCTTTTTAAGGCTAGGTATGCATCACAAATCTCTTACAAGTTCTGGTATCCCTGATAAGTGTGAGCAGGGGCTTGGGAGGTGAAACATTTACAAGCAGAGGCCTGGGAGATTAACCATTTACAACTAGCCTGTGTCCGTAAGAGACATAAGTGCCAAACCAGGAATGAATTTCTTGTTGCCCTTCCAATTGTCCAAGTGACTTTTGAATTGGGATAGGGAGGAACTCTGATTCACATGGATGGGGAGCCTGTTCCAGAGGAGGGATAGTCCCTGGGATACAAACCTTTCTGTCCAGCAGGTCTTATTTATAACACAGGCAAAGTTTAAGTCTTTAGAATATGTAATTCTCATTGTGTTTGTTTTGCGAATATAAAGGAGGTCCATGAGAGTGGCGTCTGAATGCCAGGCATAGATCTCCCCTCAACAGTCTGCAGGAGACTGAATACAGGGGTAGAGCCTTGTGGTGGCCTGCATAGGATATGTTACTTACGTCCTGTATTCTTTTAGTGAGGAAACTCTGTGGACATTCCAGTTGTTGAATATGCCTGGTTAGGTACATACCAAAGGGGGCATTTTACTCCGTGATAGGTCTGATGAATGCCAAATACAGTGGAACAATGAATTTCTTTGACCTAAATGTTATACTTTTTTTATAAGTTGCTCAACATGGAATAATTTCTCACTACTGTAGGCACATGATAGTCAAAGGCTAGATTACTGTCTATGTGCGTCCCCAAGTCCCTGACTACTGGGCCAACTCTTAGGGGTGTGTTGTCAATGTGATAGTTATGAGGGGTGAATGACTTCACAAAGGATGCTATTATGCATTTCGTGGCATGTAGTTTTAGTCCACAGCTCTGACACCAGTTGTTTGTCTGTGTCAGCCCTTCCTGGAGAACATTCGTGTTAGTGGGTGATTCAGTGACCGCTCCTAATTTACAATCATCTGCAAATTTAGTTAGCCAGAGGCCATTGACATTGGCCTTAACTTCAGAGAAGTAAATGCCAAAAAGGAGCGGTCCCAGGACCAATCCCTGCGGGACTAAGCTTGTGACTGGCCTCTTTGCAGAGGTGGACTCCCCAATTCTAACTTCCTGGGTCCTGTCTGTGTGCCAGCTGGCTACCCACCGGGTTACATAAGGATTTGTACCTAACCTCTTAGTTTGTCAACAATGCCAGATTGGGGGATTGTGACAAATGCCTTGGCCAGGTCAAGATAGGTAGTGTGAACTCTCACTCATTGCTTTGGTAACCTCCTCAAAAACGTCCATCGGGTTGAGTAGGCATGATCTGCCCTTGATGAAACCAAACTGGATTGGGAACAATGTCTGGAGGTTTTCTATGTCATTATTGGTCATTTCCATGGCTTTGCATATGAGACTAGTGAGGCTTATGGGTCTGTAGTATTCAGAGTCTGTAACCACCTCTGTGCAGCTGGATAGCTGTTGCTGTTCTCCATTCATGACGCATGAAGTTAAGTAGCATTTCCAGAGGGCCTAATAGATCATGTTCATGCTTGCTTTTCATATTAAATATTTCAGAACTGACTAGGCTAAGCACAATAATAAAGTACCTTTTAATTACATCAGAAAATCAAATGAGAAAATTGTGAATGCCACTTGTTATCAATAAATAATGTAGTGATCTTCTCTGCCTACCTTAGTAATGGGTGCTAACCCTAAAACTGCCCTTTTCACCAGCCCTAACTGTACTTCTCACTTTCATACAAATCTCACTGTAACACTGCCACTATTCTTATGAGTTTGACGGTAGTGTTATTGGTGGTGGTGGGGTTAATGTGAAAACTGGGAGAGGAAATAGTTTTCATATCTCGATCGTTTGCAAAGTTGATATTTAGGGCATTCTGTATTCTGTCTGTTCAGTCATCTTAATGCTTGTTTTTCATCACAACATTAAGAATGTTTGATTATTTAGAGAAAAAAAAATATATATATATATTTTTTTTTTTTTACTTAAATCATGAAATCTTCAGCTGTTAACTTTCTCACTTCTGCTTAGGGACATGCTAGGGCTAGTAATACTAGTAATAAAGCCATAGGTGTTCAGCCTCCTACCCCTAAAAAGCAGTTATATAGTTTGCCACACACAGTCAGGAGCTTTACAGAAATCGGAGGACAAAGCTTTAAGAACTAAAAAATGAATAGAAAGGCAGTGATAATAGTGCTCTTCCTCCTACTGAATGGCAGTTGTGAGAGTCTGAAGCATACTATGGTCATGAATCTCACTACCCATTCCTAACACAGCATGACCCTACCCAAGGATTCAGTGGACTGGTCATGTCTGACTGAATTTGCCTGGTGCCACAGCTCAGCCTGTGTTTCATTTCTGGTACTGCAAATGAGAAACCTGCCTGCAGTATATGAGCAACATGGCCGTGATGCCATTTTGCACAACACTGCCACCTATCTGACAAATGGGAGAATGCATGCATGACAGGTATCATTGCATGTGGCGTCACAGGCCTGCCAGGGAAGTGGTTTAATTTCTAACTGTAAAACCACTGTAAGCCTTCTCCACTGAAATGGGATGACTCCAGCTTCAGATAACCACATGTGGAAATGTCCCTTGCCCGCCGCCCATCACAGCTTGGACAGAGTTGCTGAACAGCTCCACCTGTATGTAGAACATGCTACTGCAGGCTTTCTGGCTTGCGGTACTAAGTCTCTCATACATATAGTGCTGCTGTTTTCCAAAAACAGAACATTGACTTCAAAGAGCTACTGTTTTGCTTTAGGGTTATACATTAGTGGAGTTCGGAAAAGTACATCTCCAAAATGTTTTGGTGTTGCAAACCAGTTCCCGTTTTGGAATTGGGAGGAGGGCTTTGGCAGTCCACATTAGTGTATGCTGAATGAAGACTGGAAGAACTCTTGCTTTTGGAAATGGGCATAATGTAACTTCTAGCATAGCATGTTACTTCACCCATGTCTTTTCAGAATCTGTCCCTTTAAATTCATTTAAAAGAAAGACTGGACAAGATGTCATCTTCTGCTTCAAGAGAAAGGAATGCATTAAAATATTTAGGTATGTTTTTCTCCTGACTGCTTGGGGAGTGTATTGAGTATCAGCACATGACTAAGAATCATCCAGTCCAGGAGTTATTTGTGTAAATCTGTCTGTATACCTGTCTTTCTGTCTGTCTTATGTATCATCTTTTCTGCCTGTCTAATAAACCAGAATATCTATACCTCCAGTGTAGAATGTACCCCATGGTTCTTACATTTAATTAAAAAAAAACAGTCCCTGAACCAGACTGTTAAACTCACAAGATGTCATAATATCTTTGACCTACTCGTTACAAGTACAGCTTCTTCGTTCAGTGTTCAGCTGGTATCTCTATCCCTGGTTAATTCAAATCATAAATAGTGTCGCTCATCTTCAACATTTCTAAATCCTGAAACCAGTATCACAGAATCCAAGGATTTCAAACATATTGATATCATCAAATTCTGTGACAAAGTTTCAAAATTCAGTTTTAGCAGCATTTCTCCAGATGTTGCCACAGTATGTATCTTCACAGAGGAATTCTATGCCCATTGAGGTAAATGTAGGGAAATAGCAGTCCCAACCAGATCTAAATATAATAGGAAATTCAACAACAGATCACGCTGGTAGTCTACCAACATTATAAAAAGAAAAATCATTCAAGTATACAGCAGATAAAAGAAAACCATATTAAGGATAGTATCAAAAATATTACAAAATTTAAAAAAAAAATGCTATTAAGACTATTAAAACAGCCCATGAACCTTGGTTAGCATGTGAAGCTAAAGGCAGTTGCAAATCCTTCTTTAGCTACATTAGGAAACTAACAAATAATTTCCAACATTAATCTGAATTTATTCAAAATGGCACTACTTGTTCTGATCCAGTCGATATTACCAACATAGTAGCAAACAAATTCAGTGCAAATTTTGCCCCAGAGATGGTCATCCAAAGTCTAAATATAACTGAATCACTCAAACCTCCATTCATCCCTAAAGAATATGTACTGAGAGTGGTTTCCAAAACCAAAATACTACTGATAATATACCTGTCTGAATAGATAGTATGAAACAAACCTTGGCCAAGGCCCTCCTTGAACTGTTCAACTTGAGTTTAGCCACAGCCTTCTCCCTGAGGTTTGGAGCACAGCAGTAGTGATGCTCCTACTCGAGGGTGGCCCTGCCACTGACTCCAGGAATTACAGGCCCATCAGCCTGATATGTGTCATCTGCAAAGTTATGGAATCTATTATAACTGACCTGATAGGCTTTGATATTAAAAATCTCATAAAACTAGACTGTAGCAGTTTGGCTTTGTCAAAGCTAGAGCCTGTTTAGTGAATTTGCTTAATTTCTTTGAGAGGGGAAGACGGCCAGTCAACAGCAGTGAAGTTGTCCAGACTTCATAGCTTCTCTTGCTCAAGACATTTAATGCTATCCCCATGCAAGCATAGTCAGTAAGTTTGACATATTAAAATTAGATCCCAATGTGAAAAGATCGATACAAAATTGGATAAAAGATAGAACCTCCACATTGCAGGTAGCAGTTGCCTCATCAGAGAGTATAAAGTTGACCTGTGGTTTCCCACGGGGTTCAGTGCTTGGACCTCTTCTCTTCAGAATTTAATTTATGATCACCCAACAATGAGCCAGGACCTCTGGCTAATTAAGTTTGCAAATGATTACAAACTCGAGTGTCATTGTCAAGTACCCCTTGATGCAAAAATCCTTCAAAAAAAACTTACGTTCATAAATATCTGATGTACTAAAATTGGGCTCCAATTAAATTCAAAAAAGTGCAGTATTATCACATTTGGTAGACAGCCCCTCCCCCCAGCATACATCATGGACAGTACCCTCTTACAAATGAGAATATTGTAATGGACCTTAAAAAATGGGTTGAGAATTCCCCCTCCCTCAGTAAACATTTGACAAAAGTAGTCAGAAAATCATACTTGGCTCAGCTAATTACAAAGGCAACATAATCCAAATGTAACGAGGTCATTGTTACATTATTTTAAGCACAGATCAGGACAATTATTGAGTAAACCTGTCACCTTTCTAGACATATCAAACAACTAATAAGACCTCAGTGGTTTCTGAGATCATCACCGGCCAAAATTCCTAATCTACCAAGAAAGACTGGAAGTGCTGTCCTTTTATTTAGTATTTTAAAGACTCCTTAGGGTAGGTTTTTGCCTTTCCTTTCATATCATTGAAGACCTAGTGTTCCTGGATGTCTTGTATTTCACCAAAGGAAGAGAGGGTGTCATTTCTTGTTTTTCCTAGTTCCCCTAATACCAGAAACAGGGTCATAAATTTTCACCAGCAAATAAATAAAACACAACAGAGAAAGGTTCATCACACAACACCTTTCCCACCTCTGTAACAGATTCCCCCTGCAAATTAAGCCCTATGATACACCATCTTCCTTCAGTCAGAACCTGGATAATTGGATTTATATTCACAAAGTCACCCTGGGCTTGAGAGAGGTAGGGTTTAAAGGTGGGAACGGGCAAGGTGTAAATGGTCACAAGACTCAATTGCCTTGAGTTTTCTGATTCTGTGATCTTATGTATATTTTTGCTGAGTGATGTGGATTGGTCCATGGCACTTTTTTCTACAGTGACCTGAACCAAATGTTAGGAGAAGCAAGAAATTACACAATCTCTTCCCATTTTTTAATATTTTTCTTCCTCCATGTATCTTCTCATCTAGCCTGTGGTGGGTGACTGGAAAGAAATGCATCTTCTCACCTGGACTGTGATATGTGACTGGAAAGAAATATGTTCCCACCTCTTAGAAGAGTACTTGATATAGTGAAAAGCCCTTTGCCTGCCCTCTCACAAAGGTGACAGCTTTCATAATGTCTTTACTTTTGTCTGTTTAATAACCCATTTCAACAATGCTGGATTATCTGCTGATATGTACACATTCATAAACCACTCTGCAAAATAGTGTCCTAATTCTCCATCATCAAGTTGGCCTGCACTTCTAAACATTTATGGGGGGGCCACTCTCCTTGAGTCAGAACAATTTTAAAAGTGTAGTTCCAGCTTACTAGTGGTGGGCCCAGGTTTCTAGGTTTTCTTCCTCTCCTCCAAAATATGTTCCTTAGGTTGTATATAACATCAGTTGAATGCTTGGCTACTCCTCCTGTTTATGAACTGCATATACTCCCATTCAGCTATATAAATTGAAGCTTACAGGCTGTGGTAAAAATTACATCTGAATACATCACCTATAGGCAGATCTTCAGAGTGGTTTTAACATTAAATGATGATAAGTCACATAGCAAGGCTTCAAAGCAGTTTCTCACCCCTTCCAGCTGATCTAGATTGTTAGATGGTCTTATTACAAATTTAACAAATAAAAAGTCATTTTGCCTTCAGCTGAATTGAAGTCTCAACTACTCTTAACATCTGACTAGCTTCAGTATATCCTTGTGTTTTAAGTAACTGTTATAGAGTATATGCTAAGAGCCTTCCAAAGTTACAAGACATTACATCTCATTAAGAAATGGTCAAAAAGGACAGTAAGGAGAGAAAAACATCTTCTGTGGGGAAAAATAATTTTATTTATTTATTTACATCTGTTTACCGGGAAATTCAGACTGGACGCAGGTCCTTTTTCAGCAGATTCCCGGGGAGAAAAACTCCAAAATAATCCAGTAACCATAACACTGTAATGTAGAGGTACAAAATTTACCAAAAAACAAAACTGTACCTTAGTAACTGCAATCGGACAAATAGTTTACTGGTTAAGCACTTTCATCTCAGAAACTTCATCAAATCCACCCCTCATATAGATTACTTGTCAAACTTTACAGTATTTAAAATGAATATTTAAAATTATATATATATATATATATATATATATATGTGTGAACCTTAATTTTGATTGATAACACAAATTCTCCATCTACAGTTCACAGAAACCCAAATGTCAAATACAAAGTCAATTCACAAAGGATCAGAAAACAAAATGAAAGGCTGTTTTCTATATGTATATATATATATATATATATATATATATATATATATGGGTCTACTTTAGAACACCGACACGCCAGTTCGCCGACACACAAACCACCGACACCAAATAACCGACAACACACAATACCGACAACGCAAAACACCGAACACCATTACACCGACACACTAAACGTAAACAACACATTACACTACATTACATATCAACTAGCCCTAACCCAAACCCTAACCCTAAGGTCCGACACCGCACACTTCCTACCTGCACCCTAACCCTAACTCACTTAACCCACCCCTAACCCTAAGGTCCGACACTAGCACACTTACCCTACCTGCACCCTAACCCTAACTCACTTAACCCACTAACCCTAAGGTCCGACACTACCGACACTTACCCTACCTGCACCCTAACCCTAACTCACTTAACCCACCCCTAACCCTAAGGTCCGACACTACCGCACACTTACCCTACCTGCACCCTAACCCTAACTCATTTAACCCACCCCTAACCCTAAGGTCTGACACTAAGACACTTACCCTACCTGCACCCTAACTCTGACTCACTTAACCCACCCTAACCCTAAGGTCCGACACTACACTTACCGTACCTGCACCCTATTCCTAACTTACTTAACCCACCCTAAAACATAAACCCGTCACTAACACACACTTACATTACCCAAACCCTAACTCCGACACTACCGACACTCACCTTTCACACACCTAACCCTAAATCCCTCACTATTGCACACTTACCTGTCCGCTCCCTAATCCAAAATCCCTCACTATCGCATACTTACCAAGTCGCGCTTACACGGTTCCCCTTGTCGGTCTTCCAGCTGTCGGGATTTCAGCATGTCGGTCAACTGCGTTGTCGGTCCTTTCGCGTTCCTCTTCCGCGTGTCGGCGAACTGATGTTTTGGTAATTTGAAGAGGACCCATATATATATATATATATATATATATATATATATATATATATATATACACGGATTCACCTTACATGCTCAACGTTTTAAAATGTCAAAATTCATACAGCCGAGACCATATAATCGATGATGTTAAGTTGTCTATCTCGCCTTCATTCTTGCTGGATGGGTTCGGAGCCGACCTCGGCTCTGACTCGGCCACTCTAAAGCTCGAGAGTTGATTCCACCGGCTCGAGGCTCCCCTTATATCCCACAATGCTAGGCGAGAATTACCTCAGATCTCGTTTGCCGCTACAGCGATCGAGGTGTTGGTTTTCTACCGGCTTCTTGGTGAGTAACTTTGGATTAAAGTTAGTATACTTAAACCCCTTTAATTTTAATTTTAACACTTGTTTCCCTTAGTTTAGTGGAATCTCCCCCACTTTCTCTCTAAAATCCCATTTCTTCTCCACAAGAACTTATAAGTTCTTCCCTCGGGCCTTCAGGCCTTCTTCCTCCATCCCCTAGTGGTGTGTGTGTGTTTTTTCTCATAATTTAAAACCTTGGTAGTTTGTTTTATTTTTTGAGTTCAAAATAGGATAGGGTGTAATCAGTGTGTTTGACTGGGTGTGTGTGATTACACTTTTCTAAAATGTCTAAAGACTCAAAGGTCTCAGGCTTCAAGAAGTGTGACTCGTGCTGTCAGAAAATGTCTCTGACAGACGGTCACACTTCTTGTGTCTACTGCCTGGGGCCTTTGCACCTGCAGGACTCCTGTGCCGTATGCCACGGCTTCAGTCCCAGGGTCCTGCAGGAAAGAAAAAACAAACTGATTCTGAGAGGTTTACTCAAGCCTGAGGGTTCCCTTACTGTCTCTTCGGGAAAGCCCTCCAAGGCTTCTAGGTCCTCGGCTCCAGCTACTGAGCCGAGACCTAAGGCTACGAAACCTCCGTCTACATCGGCTCCGGCTGGAGCCGATGAGTCTCAGTCTACAGTTTCTGTGGTTTCCTCGGCTCCGGCTGGAGCCGAGGTATTAGAAATTCCCGTGTCGGCTCCGACCAGACCTTCGGAACCGACATCTAGGACGAGGTCTAGGTCACCATCCCTTGGCTCCGTTCATTCGGCTCCAGCATCTCCTCTGCTGTCTGAACGGAGCCATAGATCTCGCTCCTCTAGGTCATCGAGGCTGTCGGACCATGACCTTCAGAGGGTAGTGAGTCGACTTCTTAAGTCCGAGGCACTGGCCCAAATGATTCAGAGCCCGACTCATCAGTCGATGCCTGCCCCTGTCCCTCAATATGTTCCTCCTCCGACTCCGTTGAGCTCGGAGCCAGGGCGTTTCGGAACCGAGACTGTGGTAGCGTCGGAGCTGATACAATTGTCTTCGGCTCCATCGTCGGCTCCGATTTCTTCCTTAGAAGGATCTCGGCGCCGGACTTCCATCGTCGGCTCCGAGGGGGTGAGTGGCATCGGACCATTGTCCGACCCTGCTCTCCCTCTCGGGGCTTCGGCGCTGGTGAGTTCGGCTCTGACATCGGCCTCGGAGCCATCACTGTCGGTGCCGAGGGAGGTTTTTAGCTGAGCGGGGACCTCCGGCTTTGCCGGACAGGGGTGCGTTCGAGGTCATGCGGAGTTTGTTAGAACCGTGTTCTACCCCACAGTCGGCTCCGGCCCTCTTCGGTGCCTCAGGTCAAGTCGACTCACTCCCTCATCCCGGACCGCAGAGAGCCAGCTCCTCAGGAATCCCTGTGGGATCTCATCCTCTTCCGAGGCCTCTCCTGATTTGGCAGAAGAGCCCCCTCGGAAGAGAAAGTGTAAGAGGAAACACATAGACTCACCTGAGTCCATCACCTCTGACACAGATTTAGAGGATTCCGAGGTTCCCCGTTCCCCTTCTGAAGATGTCTCATTTGCAGACATTCTAGAAATCCTTAAGCAGAGGGGAAATTGGCCAGCCCTCAACCCTACGGAGGATGAATCTGTGTACCTTGAGGCGTTTGGCTCTCGTCCTTCCACCTCCTGGGTGTCTCCCCCCTTTGACCCCCTCATGCAGGTGGTAGCAAAAAAGGCATGGACGGCTCCTGATTCAGTGGACCCCACTCCCAGGAGACCCTCAAAATTCATAACAGCACCAGCAGATAAACAGTTTCTGACAAAAGGAGTTTCTGTGGATGCTATGGTGGTCGCTGCTGCCACTAAGAAGGAACTAGCTGATCCTTCAGTGCCTGTCCATCCACCTAACAAGGAATCTAGGTCCATGGACAGGTATGGGAAGCGGATGTTCTCGTCAGCGACATTTGCAATGCGTTCGCTGAACTACCTATGCCATTTTACTCGCCTTCAAAGGGACTTGATCAAAGAAGCGAGTGACATGTTGAAGGATCCTACGGCTGCGGGTTTTCAAGACAAGATGAACACTCAGCTGGCTACCCTGAACTCCATAGCCAACTCCTCCATGCGCCTCCTCTTATGCGGCTGATGGAGCGAGCAGGGCCGCAGGGACAGGTGTGGCCTTACGTAGGCATGCCTGGATGCGGCTATGCAACTTGGACCCCTTTAAAATGTCATTCACTAATTCCCCATTCGATGGATCATCTCTTTTGGTCCTCAAGTGAAAGAAACCTTGACTAGGTGTGAGACAGATGGCAAGACTCTTTCTGCCGCGGAGTCCGTTTTCTACTCCTTCTAGGCCTTACCCCAAAGGTCAGAAAAGTGGGAAAATGTGGGAAAATGTGGTTCAAAACAATCTCAAGGGTCTTCGCCTGACGACAGAGTCGGTTCCCGCCAGAGGCAGAGGCGGAACAACAATGGTAGACGCCGCCCTAGAGGCAGGGGGTCCGCAGAACCAGGGCAATCGAGAAGCCTTCTCTGATAAGCCCTTTCAGCATCCCTGAGGTGTTGCCCGACTGCCCACCTTCGAGGCAGTCGGGGAAGATTGTCACTGTACCCAGAAGCCTGGCTATCCCTGACTCAAGACAAATGGGTACAGTCCATCATTTCAAGGCTATTCCATTCCCTTTGTTCGCATTCCAAACCAATCAAAAAAATCCCTTCCAGATGTTCCACCCGCTCAAAGGGATCTTGCAGCTTTGGAAATTTCAAAGCTGCTTGCAAAAGAGCAATTCAGCCAGTTCCAGCAGACCAGCAAGGATCCGGAATCTACTCAAGGTTCTTTTTAGTTCCAAAGAAAACAGGGGACTGGAGACCAATTTTGGATCTCAGTATCTTGAACAAGTCAGTCAAGAAAACAAGATTTCGGATGGTCACGCTGCAGTCCATCCTTCCCCTATTGGGAAAAGGAAACTGGATGTGCTCTATAGACCTTCAGGATGCGTACTATCACATAAAAATGAACAGACGCTCCAGAAGATTCCTCCGCTTCAGGCTAAGAACCAGTCATTTTCAATTCAGGGCCCTGCCCTTTGGTCTCACCACTGCCCCCCGGGTGTTTACCAAATGCATGGCAGTGGTAGCTTCTCACCTGAGACGTCAAGGATTCCAGGTGTTTCCATATTTGGATGACTGGCTCCTCACAGCTCCCACCAAGCATCTTCTTCTATTGGCCAGGGACTACACCTTTCGCATTTGTCAACATTTAGGCATTTCAATAAATTGCGAAAAGTCTGTTTTGTCGCCTTGTCGTGTTATTACCTTCATAGGCGCAATTCTAGACACAGTCAACATGTCTGCGAGGCTAACAGATCAGAGAATAATAGACATACAAAAACTGGTCTCGCTCATCTTCAGCAGCAACAGAGTCAAAGCCAGATTAGTTCTGAAAGTATTGGGGATTATGGCGGCTGCCATTCCTTTGCTTCCGTTAGCCAGATTCCACATGAGAATCCTTCAATGGATACTCTTCACACAATGGTCATACCAGCAACTTCCGATGTCCCACACCATTATGATCACGCAAACATGCAGGAATCATCTTCTGTGGTGGATGTCTTCCCCTCAGCTCTTATTGGGAAGACCTTTTGTTCCTCCCCCTACGGTTGCTACACTGACAACGGACGCCTCCCTGATCGGGTGGGGGGGGGGCATTATCAGGGCAGAACTGTCCAGGGCATATGGCAACCAGAAGAATGCCACTTGCACATAAATGTTCTAGAGATGAGAGCAGTGCTTTTAGCGTTGCAAGCCCTTCAAGACTCTCTTCCCTTGGGAACGATAGCAATCCAGACGGACAATATGTCCGTAGTGTGGTATATCAACAAACAAGGCGGAACCAGGTCCTACCCCTGTGTCGAGAAGCACTCAGACTGTGGCAATGGGCGATTTCTTCTCAGCAGTTTCTGATAGCAACGCACATCCCGGAAGTCCAATCAAATCGCGGACAAGTTGAGCAGAGCTATCCTCATGCCTCACGAGTGGTCTCTGAAAGACTCTGTTGTGAGAGAAATTTTTCTCAAGTGGGGTCAGCCTTGCTGTGACCTTTTTGCTACTCCCCAAAACAGCAAGTGCAGAGATTATTTCACCCTATTCCCTTTACCAGGCCAACCCAGCAGAGACGCCCTAGTCCAAGTTTGGCCCCGGGACTTCTATATGCATTTCCTCCTTCCCACTAATCTCTCAAGTGATACAGAAAGCTATCGCTCAGAAGGCCTCGTTGATCCTCATTGCTCCTTACTGGCCTCGACAGGTTTGGTTCCCCTTTCTGCATCATTTTCTGTTGGAGCGACCTTGGCATCTGGACCTAGTTCCAGATCTTTTGATCCATCAGTCGGGTCAGTTTCATCGCTCCCTTCCCTCTCTGAACCTCACTGCTTGGTTCCTCCAATTCCAACCTTAGCCAGGCTTCCTCAAATATCTCACTCTGTTCGAGATATTTTGATAGCTTCCCATAAATCTTCCACTAGAAAGATTTATTTGAGTAAGTGGAATATTGGGCTCAAGGAAGGGACATAGATCCTTTCACTGCTTCCATCCAAATGGTCCTTGATTTTCTAGCTGAACTCTTCCATGCAGGTTCTTCTCCTTCTACTCTTAAAGTTCAACTGGCAGCTATTTCTAATTTTCATGTGGGTATTTCAGAGTCTGCCATAATGTCCCACAAGCTTTGCAAAGCCTTTTTGAAAGGAGTTTTTCTACTCGGACCTCCTATAAGAAATCCTCCTCCTCCTTGGGACCTAAATTTAGTTCTTAGTTCTTTGATTCTTCCCCCTTTCGAACCTGCAGCCTCCTGTTCTTTAAAATTGCTATCATGGAAGACTCTCTTTCTGGTAGCTATTACTTCAGCTAGAAGAGTTTCAGAACTTCATGCACTCAGCTGCCGACCTCCTTATCTGTTGTTCCATAAGGACAGGGTATCTTTACGAACCAACCCGTCTTTTTTGCCTAAGATAGCCTCGACGTCTAACCTAAATCAAAGCATTGACCTCCCTGTGTTTTTTCCAGAATATTCCAATAGGTCTGAACAAAAGTTACACTGGCTAGATGTTCATCGTCAGTTAAGGTACTATTTGGATAGAACCAAACAATTCAGAAAATCTGACC